>NC_084979.1:21622977-21922977 GCF_963691925.1 Scomber scombrus | reverse complement strand
CAATAGCAAAGGTTTTATTTTGAAAGCTCAGACAGGAAACCACCGCGACTCCTCCTCTTAGTTAGTGCCACTAACTTAGTGGCTCCGCTACTAATTAATAAAAAAACACAAAGTTGCGTTAACTATGGTCATTTTATATATATATATATATATATATATTTTATAATATCCCCACACATTTCCTGCTGTGTTGTGTTAAGCAGCAGAAGGTAGCTTGGAGAAAGAAATAATGAACATGTGTTTGTACCACAGTGTTAAACTGCAGTGCAGTGTTTCTGTGATGTTCATGTTTTGTTCATTTTGTTATATTTTAAAACATTGTTAAAATAATTATTTTTTGTTGAAGAAAATACAGTTATGGAATTGAAATAATTCTTATTGTATGTTTCTTCACATCACATTGCAGTAGATTCTCTATAGTGAACCTACAATTGTTCAATTTTCATACTGTCCTATATCAAGGTCTAGGTCAAGGTAACTTTATTAATACCCGAAGGTAGATTTGGTTACAGTTTCAGGAGAGGGCATCTCAACATACATACATAGTGAAAGCAGACAGTTAAAACACCACAAAAACAGACATGGGCAGGTGCTCGCAAGGATCAGGATGAAGGATTGAAAAGCTCTAAGGTCAGAATTTGAATTTGATTTAGTGTTGTCGAGAGACTTGAGACTTGACTCGGACTTGTAAAAATTGACTTGTGAACACCTCTGGCACACACACACACACACACACACACACACACGTGTGCGTACATTCACGCACATATATGGAAAGATAGAAAATCACACAGTCAACCAGATATAGACAGAGATAGAGAGATACATGCATGTACATACACAACCAGAAACACATATTCGGGGCAGGTAAGTGAGCTTATCCCCCTGTGGCAGTGGCTGAGAGGCTGCTCAGCGATCAGTGAAATGGAGTGTTGCTCAGCTCAGACTGAGCTTTATTCTCTGGTTTCTCTCCCACTGACACAGAGCCACGTCCACCACCAACACCACATAGATCCTCATCCTCACGGGTGAACAAGTCCAGTTGACTTAGTTCACTCTGTAGTAACTTTTGGAGCCATTGCAAATTATGTTGTAATGGGTTTCATTGCAGTGTTTTAAATGTGTTCACACATGTATTTTTGCTGTGCCTTGATTGTGTGTCCTTGTGCTTGTCTGCATCACTACACACACTGAATATCATTATTGAAAACCCTTTTTTTCTTCCATATTTTGTTTCCAGAAAAAATGAAAGATACAAGCTTCCCTGTGTGATTTGAGAAAACGATTCAAAAAGCTTTAAAATGTCAAAAGGCATTTTTAACCAAGCTCTAAAGAAGGTCCTTAACAGTTGACATTTTGGAGATACAGGGTTTTTTACCTGTCAACAGTTTTCTGTGTGTCTAAATGTGTGTGTGTTTTTATTCCCTACGTGTGTGTTACTATACGTGTGTGTGTGTGTGTGTGTGTGTGTGTGTGTGTGAGTGTGTGTGTGTGTGTGTGTGTGTGTGTGTGTGTTGGTGTCAGTATGTGTATCAGTTTGGTCTGTAGCAGAGGGCGGTGTCAGTTCTAATCTGGGACAAAGCAGGGATGGAAAGGTCAACTCTGCAGTAAACACAGAGAGATAGACACACACACACAGGCACACACATATACGATATAGACAGAGATAAGCACATATATAGACACATTGAAAAGTGAGCGCACAAAAGAAGATATTTATGGGAAACATGACTCATGTGAAAAGGTCAAGATACACACTGGGGATTTGCAGGTGTATGCCAACTACCTGTATATGTGTGTCAAGGTGCTTGCATGTGTGTGTGTGTTAGCAAACGGCAGAGTGGCAGTGATGAGAGTGCTTGTATTTGCTTTTTGGAAGCCCTGTGATATTCCTCATGGGAGGCAAAAAGACAATGTAAGAGTAAAGCGAGGATCGAGAGGGAAGCAGAGAAGAGAGAGAATGGAAAAGGAAGAGAGCCAAGAGAGTTGAGTGTGAATTTCCTTAAAGTGCTCCATTTGGTGAGTCATTATTTTCACTAAAGCCGCAAAGAGCATTTTGTTCCCCAAAGGAGTTGCTCCTACCCACTCCTCCTTCCTGCCTGTTCTTTCCCATTCCTTCATTCCAGAATGCCAGTGTCTATCATTTGTTTGTTTTTCAGATGATTTTTCCACTTTTGGAGCTCAGGGAATGTCTATGATCTTTTATGATTTACCTCAAACCTTTCAGTGTATTCCTCATAAATAATACATTGTAAAAAGGAACAAATTAACATTCCATATTCAGTTCATGGTCTACTGCCCCTCTCTGCTTATATTCATTTTTCGCAGTGAGGACTGCTGATCCAAGCTGATAGATTATGTCTGTGAATTCATAGAGCTGTATTGCTTGTATATCTGTTGTGGCGGTGATTGTGTGCTCTCTGTGGGATATGGCCATAGCCATACAATCAGCTCAGTGTGATAAATAGGAACACAGAGAGAACAAACCTTGCTGTCACTACAAATAAACATCTGTGGGGGCGCCTCTAGGCCAGCAGAGGCTCTCTCTTACACATAAACACACTCTTGATAACATAGATGCAGAGACATGCAGAGACACACACACACATTGACACACAATCCACCTCCTCCCACCCATTCGGTTGTTCAGAAGGTTACTATCCTCTCCTGCGTATTATTTCGATCTGCAGAAACAAACGCCTTCGCTCCCTCTGGATTCTGAGATAAGCAGATTGGTTTGTCTTTTGGAGAAGACAAAAGGAGCTCAGTCCACACAAAGGTTTATAAAATGGCACCACCACAGTAGTAGAGAAGAGACCAAGCTCGCAGGAGCCTCCAAAGCCTACCTCTAATGCCAGAAAATGTCAGTTCCCATATCGACAATAAAGACATGCAAATTCCTAACCAGGTACTTTTGTCATGGCTTTACATCTGGCTGCTGGCATGAGACTCACCATGTGACTGCTTCACTGCCTGAATATATTTTTTATTGTTTGCTTTGGTTCTTTATTCATATTTTAAATCCCAACGCTGTCATCTCCATTTTTTTCATATAAGAACAAGACATCAGTTTCCCTCCACTTTGGTTGTTCCATGGCAAATGTTTCATTTCTGGTTTAGCTTGGTGTCAGCTGTATTTTGCTCTTCTGCCTCCCTCTCTCTCTCTTCATCTCTGAGAACAATACGAAGTTCAGCAGACTGCATGGCTACACCAAGCCCTTGAAATGCTAATCAGAATTGATCTGGATGGGGATATTAAAAAACTGGGGTGATTGCTGTCACAGTGCTCAGTGTGAGGCTGATTCAGAGAACCATAAATATTAATGGTGGATGCCCATCAGAGATGGCATGTCAGTGACAGTCCCATGATTACCTGCTGAGTGCCGTGCACCGGAACCTGTACAAGTGATTGGTTCAGACGCACACACGCAAACACACACAAAACACTGGGCGAATGAGAAGCCTAATTAAAAGCATAAACAGTGGTGGAGATGTGTGTAGTGACAGGGTTGATTAGGCAGCTCGATCGTACCTGGTTGAGCTTTATTAGATATCTAATGGAAGATGTCCAGTCTCTCATTGGCACAGCTGGAAACACATGCACACTGAAGTGCGCGCACACACACACACACACACACACACACACACACACACACACACACACAACCTGCCTCTATAGCCTGATAAGTCATATATATAATTAACATTGACAATAAAAATTGTCTCAATCAAAACTAAAGAAAATGTAATTAATCTATCCCAAGGACATAATTCTTGATTTATTGTTAATTGCTCTTCAGTATTAACAGTAATGTTTAGCTTAATATTTGTGGTAGATTACACATGTAATCTATGAGTAATGTATAACTGAAGAGTTTGAGTTTCAGATTAAATATAAACATTTTGTTTGTTTCTCAAGTGGTAACATCGTTGACAAACAATTTACGGCATCAGAAACAAATAATCACTCAGATGTAGCTATTATCAAGTGGTTGTCTATGCATTATTTGTCATTTAGTTTTGGGTGATAATTCAGTATTATGCGTCACTATCTCAATTTAAAGTCCCCTTCCACTCAAAAACATCTTCTTGGTCTTCTTATTCTTACAATTGAATGTTTTAGCTCCACTGTGAAAAACGACACTAGAAGACTGTTTTCACATTAATCTGCTGAAAGTGGAAAGTGTATCTGTGTTCACTAAATCTCACTTAAAGGAGTGGGCTAATGAGCATGATTTGTGACATCATAACTAGTTTTGAAGATAGTTCTGGTCTAGTATACAAGTTACACAAATGCAATGTTGAAACTTGAAGCCTTCAGTGCACAGGGTTACAGTAACACTTAGAATGAACTGAAGTGATGTAGGAGTCATCTTTTGTCCAGCAGTTAAACTCCTGAATTGAAGTATATTTGCATATTTATAGATTCTGGAAGTTTTAATGAGGGGGAAGAAGATAACATTTTAAGGATTTCAACGTAGTAATTATACTTAATGGGAAAAACCATATCAGGCACACATTATTGTTCCAAGCAGAGTATTTTTATGTCTTAATACATGTCTGTAGGGGATCTTTAATCATATTTTGACATAATTATCACTCATGATTTACAGATTTTACATTTAAAAAATCATGCTCCCAATTAAGACTCACGCTGGCTTTTAGGCATGTTATGTTTACCTCTCACTTTTCTGAAATGAACATACATTTACACACTCACACACACTTGTCCTTATCAACTTGGAGACAGTGAGTTTCTCATCGACTGCTAACCGGGGCAAGTTACATCTTCTAAGATGACCCCTGGACACAAACAGGCTCCCTCCTCTCCCTTCAGTCTTTTGAAGGGTGCCATTGGCTACGCAAGGCACGTCTGTATTGATGAATATAGTTGGCAGTCTGCAGACAAGATCCACAGAACATCCAGGGCCATGGAGAAAAATCAATGGTTCCCATCTCTGCTTGCTCCTAACTGATCCGAGGGCAGGAGATGGATCCTGTTTATGACTTCATTATTGGCCCTGTCCATATTATTCATTGAGGAACACCATCATAATCCACTGCCTCCTCGGGTCAGGTCTTATTGTCCATAGTTCACTTTAGCATTAACTGCAAAACATCAGCACTCTGGCAGGGTCTTTTGGCATCAATGATTTGTCTTCTTCCTCGTGTCCACATAATAGCCAAGCTCAGATGATGAAAAGATTCACCTCCCTAAAGCAGGAATGTATTATTTTGATTCTGTGGGAGATGGAGGAAAAACAACTTTGTGATCTGACATTCTGGTTTGATCCTGTGATTCATGGCCATGACTGGTGAGAAGTTGTACACAAATAATTTGACATGCTGTGCAGTGAGATAACTTTTATGTGACTGTGCAAGTTGATATGATGTGTTTCAGATCTGTCAGCACTTGTACTCAGATGCGGATAGACGCGTTCATTTCGACAGAGCTTAATTCAATCAGTGATGCTGATAGGTGTAAACAAGCCTTTGTAGATATTGTTTACACTTTCCCACATGATAATGCTACAAGTGGCTGAGATGTCACCTGCCACAGTAGAGAAAGAATGTATGTGCCTGTCGGCCTCCCTGCCTTCCCCACCAGCTGTCAGTGCTGGCCCAGTCTAATGAGGAGAAGCAAGGCTAATTGGATCCTAAACACTTTCTCCTTCTGCTTTTCACTGTCTTTAATTCCATCACCCCTGGATCTCCCACCTCCACTGGAGGGATTGGTTAACACTCAGACTACTAGGTTAACACAACATCATTCTTTAGACTTTGTTATTTCTTTAATGTTTTTTTGTCTCTCCATTTATTTGTCTTTGTTCCTTCTCCCCATCTGCACGTCTCCTCTTTCCTCCCCTCATCACTTTTATCTCTGGTGGTTCCATCCCTCCCATGGCCCAGGGCTTAATTGCTGTTATCCTATTACTGTTCACGTATGTTCGCACTGAATTTGGTGGATCAAAATGTATGAGCAGAACTGTAACTGCATAACATTCACTGGCGTAAACAGATGTCAGCACATCTATCACACTGCGCTGTTCTTCTTTTGTACATTCACAGAAAAGTGGGATTTCAGCAGTTTGCTCCAAAGCTGCTGGGGTTGTGATCTCAATCTTGCCACAGCTTCCTGCAGTTTGTTGGGCCTAAAGGCCAAATCACTTACTGAAGTTAAATAATTTTCAATAAAATAAAGTGTGTTAATGAATAGAACCAGCACGGTCTCAGCACGAGCAAAGTTAAAACTCTTTGTACTTCTTTGCAGGGCTTTTTCAAAAGTGGGCTTTAACCCCTGCTGTAGCAGACAAATAAGACCTGCTAGAAAGAAACCTCTATGAATATCAATCACACTTGGGAGCCAGAGGGAGCGCCTGTGCTCTTTAAAATCAAATACAGCTCCTCAGGCTCTGTGATACAATGGTCAAGATGGACCAGATTACAATTGATTAAATTTCTACACTGCAAAGGCTTGGATTTTTACGGGAAAAAATAAAAGAAGAAATAAGGAGACCTTTAACTCTGAGTAACTTTTCCTCTGAAGAATGTCTGCATACTAAGGGACAGGAGGGCTTTGGTTGAGAGGGAACGTTTTCGTCCCTGCATCCTGAGGGTCAACTTTTAAGTAATGACAGATGAGCCAAGGCTCCACTCTGTCCCCACTCAGTGTGTTCTCTGATGTTAATGGCCTCTGATGCTCCGATAGACAGACGCATGTCCAGGGATAAATCATTCAGAGGTCATCAGTGAAGCTGTCACTCATGTGCTTGGACGACTGTCTGTCTGGTTGTTCTCCAATTCCCTGTCTCATTCTCTCACCGTCTGTCCATTCTTCTCCACTCTTTCTTTACATTGCCTTCTCTCTCTCTCTCTCTCTCTCTCTCTCTCTCTCTCTCTCTCTCTCTCTCTCTCTCTCTCTCTCTCTCTCTCTCTCTCTCTCTCTCTCTCTGTCTCTTCCACTCTCTGTCTCTCTCCTCTTGTTCATCTGGTCAGCCCTCACCATAGCTGCCCACTATGCTTGGTGTATAGCTGCTAAGTCAGGCTCCAACAGGCTATGATGTCAGACATACTGGGAACATTTAATTTTATTACACACTCTTCGCTGTGTCCACTGAGAAAATTATTGTTGTTTTGATGTTTAAGGATTAATTATTAACAAACAACATTATGCTTGTTATGCCTGACACGGTGATGAGCAGTACCAAAAACGGCACAAGCACATGCACTCGCATGCAGTACATATACATACACAACACACACACACACACACACACACACACACACACACACACACACACACACACACACACACACACACACAGACACACAGACACACACACACACACACACACACACACACACACACACACACACACACACACACACACACACACACACACACACACAGTGCAATTTCCCATGACAAACACATCTTATAAAATAGATTTCCAGTAATTACTGCTGTCATTGCATATTCCTTTTCTCTTTATTTTCTCCTGGCTGTTGTAGGTTTAAGTGGCTGTTCTGTGGAACAAGACAAGCAGTGCTTCATAATGAAGTGTTTAATATTTGATGCCATTGGATTTCACAGCTAATAAAAGCTGTGTGTGTGCCTCCATTAGCCCTCTGTCCAGGCTTGAGAATAGTGCTGCATGGCTGAACAATGTAAATCACAATCTGTCCAGTGCCAGCTAATGGGGCAACCCCAAAAATCTGTCAAGATAAAAAGTAACAATGCATACACTATGCTCGAGTTTTACAATCACAGATTGTAAATTATTCACACCAGTACTTTATGCTGTTTTGGTGCATGGCTGTTTGTGCTAGAGGACACATAGATATTTTGTTGGAGGAAAGCCTCTGTGGAGTGTTATCTGTTGAAGAATATTTGAGAGGTGTGGGACCGTTCCCAGTTACTTCTGTGTGTGTGTGTGTGTGTGTGTTCGTGTGTGTGTGTGTGTGTGTGTGTGTGTGTGTGTGTGTGTGTGTGTGTGTGTGTAAGTATCTGTGTAATAGTGCAAGAGAGAGAGAAGAAGAAAGAAAGTGAGTGAGAGGGGGAAACAAGGGAAAAGAAAGAAAAGTAAAAACACAGGGCTTGATCTCTTGCGGTATTGATGTTACCAACGTTCAGCTGCCAATGCAGTATTCAGTAGAGAAAACAAATACAACAAAGCTGAGGCACACCTATATTTAGAAC
Source organism: Scomber scombrus (assembly GCF_963691925.1). Lineage (NCBI taxonomy): Eukaryota > Metazoa > Chordata > Actinopteri > Scombriformes > Scombridae > Scomber > Scomber scombrus. Next base: position 21,914,777 of record NC_084979.1, on the reverse strand, counting down.
TGAATCGAACTAGAAGCATTTTGACATACCTATGTATTTTTCAGATGTATGTCTGTATTTATAAATGTATCTCTAACACAAACTCTTTCTTTTACATGTTTTCCCTCCACCTTGTTGGCTTCTTCCAAACTAGGTAAGAATAACATTATGTGTTCCCCATCCAAATTGGCTATCTGTGTTCTTCCCATGCTCTTTCTGTCTTGTAAGTCAGTAAGTACCCCAGAGGAAGTGACAAAGGAAGTGAGGGCCAACAGATGTCAGGGCTAACAGCAGTGTGAAGTGTTGACTCAACACAGCATGATTGCTGAAGGAGAGGAACTGATTGAGGGAAATCGTAGCCTATATAGTTAGATATGTGATGGGCGAAGTCTTGTTTTGGCTTGTTTTCTGACAGGAGCACATATACATGTCCAGCGTTACCTCCAATGAAAAAAATCATGTATTGATTTAGTTGGGAAAATACACACAATAATTTTAAAAGCTGTGTGGTAACTAAAAATTCCATTCTCCTTTATGATATCATTGAAGAGGAACTCCTTGTGCGCCTGAATGCATGTTGGTTTGTCTTATTTGTATATACAGTAGTTTTGTGTGTGTGTGTGTGTGTGTGTGTGTGTGTGTGTGTGTGTGTGTGTGTGTGTGTGTGTGTGTGTGTATTACGACAAATGACAGAGGCTTTCTGTGAAATGGCAGCAGCCACCTTGTTAGGATTAGAAGTTCTTTCATCAGTGTCATAGAGCACCACCTAGCCTTAGCTTGCATTTACTAACTATTTGGTATTCACCCGTCGCATTCACAGCCTCTGTCTAGAGCTCCAACAATCCCCTCTTCACTGCCAGAAGATCTTAGCACCTGCTTCATAAGAGTCACAGTGCAATTCACACACCCAGTGCTTTCACATGGTTATAGTTGTGGCAGTATGACAACAATTGTATAGGTGTCTTTATTTAGGATTCTGAAATATCAGGCTAATGTGGTCTGGCAAAAGCCAACAAAATCAGTTTTGTGACAATGTCATCATCCAAAAAATAGTGATTTATTTTATGTTAATGGTATATTTGAACTAAAAACAAGCAGGGATTGCATGCATCTGTACATTATGTAGTAAGCTTGTATTTGCGAGGTGAAGTGATATACCAATCTCTGTTTTGTAAGGGAAAGAGAAATATGTGTACTACTGATGCAATTTAATATCTATTGTAAATGCAATTTTGCTGTATCACACTCATACAAAGATGCATGTTAATGCCAGGTGAAAGTAAAATGCCTACGCCTGAATGCGTAAGCCTATCCACAGACTAAAGTGACAAATTCCCACGGATGTTATCACAGCCTTGCGAGCACAAGCTGCATTTGAGGCAATACTGATCTGATATGCAGCAGGGAGGCTTTAATTTGAAGATAGCTATAAAGACTCATATTCCCCGCTTAAGGAAGTGGTGCTCCCCCTCCAATTATATTTAGATTACAGAGTTGGAACTAGCGGCAGTTAGATCTATTATTTAGGGAGGAGTAAAGGTTAGAAAGCCTCCTGAGAGTAACCACATTCAGCATAGTCATTAGCTTGGGAATGAGGGACATTATAATGCATGTTTTATTTTCTTTTTCCTGCCCTCACTCTCTTACATTATCAGCATCTTTTATATAAAGCAACACAGCATGATTGCTGAATAACATTGACTACTTAAGGTATTTCTAAAATGAATATTCATTCATAATAAAGCCACAAAGCCACACTCAAAGTAGGGATGTCAACAATTAATTTGTTAATTACCAAGAATATTTTTGACTGGTTACACATGTTGGTCTTCGGGTTCATTTGCATACAGTCCGCTAATGGCTAGACAGTTACGCGTTCACAACTTCGGATATTATTTTTAAATAGATAACGCACTGGTGTAAAACTGACTCCTACATAGAGTGTTGCATTATGGGTTGTTTGTAGCCTACATGTTCCAAGGCTAGCAAGTATCTTAAACTCTGATCATCAGTGTATTAGAGTCAGTTAATACTTAGTGTTTTGTTAGTCCAGTTTGACCTGCAGATGTTTCTGAAGGCTTGTTTTGTGCTTTTCTGCCATGGAGGAAATAAATTCATGAGTGAAAATAAGTCCAAAGTCTCTACCCACATCTTTACTGCAGAATACGTCAAGCTGCCAAATACCACTGTCACAGATGATAAGGAGCTCAAAAAGACAAATAGGCAGACTTATAAATGCTAACTGCCAGAGAAAATAATTTTTGACTGCTTCCAAGAGCCATACTTACTTACTCTCATAGAGTGTGTGAGTATGTGATGTAAATTATATTCAAAAAGTAAGTGGGCTGCTCATATTTACTTATTTTAGTAAAAATAATAGTATAAATTAGTCTACTTCACATGAGGTTGTTGTTGGTTGTGCTTTATCACAGAGTTTGATACAGTGTGCAGCGAGTTGAACACTTCACTCCACAGATGGAAAATAAACTGGATGAAGAATGAGACATTTAGTGTTTGTAACTGTATCAGTTTCTAAGCACTCCCTCTTTACTCAAGCTCTGTCTTGCTGCCATGTTTCATATGTGACCAGAAAGCCCCTCTCTCTTTGAACCACCAATGTTGGTGTGTGCACGAGATAAATGACAGTCTCAAGGATTTGGCTTAAGGCAACACTCTATGATCCTCTGTCAGATAAAAAGTATTATTAATGAACTCCATACTTTTAATCCATAATGTTACCTGTTTTATTTGCATTATTTCCAATCCATTTCTGTCTGCGCAGATTAAGAACTTGTCTCCATACAGCCAAATTACTTAATTTGACATTTGTACTTTTGTGTTATTAGCAATAGTATTTATGTTGCCATGAATATATTAAGGAGTAAGGACCATACCACAATATACATGGACACTATTTGCCCATAGCTTTTAAGCTACAGCACAAGTGTTTTGTTTTGTCTCGCATCAGCCTGCCAGAGATGAGCCTGCCAAATGGTGTCACTTGACTGATTTATTGATTGACTGACTTTATCGATTTTTCTTTGGTTTCTCCAAAAGTACAGCAAAGGCACAAGAATTACGCATAGCATAACACACCATTAAAAACATACAAAACATATACAGTGTACAATACTGCAAATAGGAAGGTAACGCAGATAGGTTATATAAATAAAAGAAACCAACATGCCGCTACAGCAACTGAGATTGAAAAGAGGCATTTCTGATATTTCCTGAAAGACTTTTTCTTTTTTTCTTTTTAACAACAAAAAAGAAAAACATACAAACTGGAAAAATGATGACTAAATGTGAATTAGCAGTTGGACTTTATGTATTATGATGATGTGACTCCACATTAGGCATGAAGGTTTGTCATTATGTGCTGCTAGTCATCCGTCTGCTAGTGTTACAAACAGTCACAGTCACAGATGTTCTGAGCCTTCAATACATGCAGGGAGACAGAAACCCAGCATATTTTCCACCAATGTTGTGACACAAGGACAACAGAGGGGCTGGTGGAGAGCAAAGCGACTCCTATTCATACTAGAGTGAAAGGATGTTTACAGTATTATCTCTGCTACAGCTGACAAACTGACAGCATGTCCACAAATTCCTGCTCTAATAGGAAATTCTGCTGGTCAAACCGCAAATCCCCAGGAAAACTGAGTATCTCAGCAAAATCAATATATTTGGCAACATTTTTCAGTTCTAAAAAGGCCCTGTGAAATGTGTTATCTTATTGGGTTTCACAACAGTGTCCCTTTTAATATCTTAAGAAAAAACATATCGTCCAATACTGAACTATCATCAGCTCTAACCATCAGAGAACATGGCTCCGTCCAAACACAGTACACACTCACTCATGCTCAGTCACACAAGGTTATTGTTGACTCCGACATCAGCAGCTTCATTATCACGCCCAGACATATTTTACATCAACTGATTTATTCAGACTGATGAATGAGATATGCCATCAATGGTAAACACTTTGATTTATGAGGGTGATTTCATGCTGTGCTTTCACTCTCACCTCTTTAAGCCACGTTTTATTCTGCACCCCATTGCATTTTTTTTATAGATTGCAGAGTCATAATATGCCCAAAAAAAAGTCACCTGTATCTACAGTTAGAAAGGCGACATATCGTCGTTTTTGGAACTTAAGTTTAATATGTAATATTAGTGCTTGCCTCCTGCATAACAAAACAGGTAAGCGGGCATTAGAATATGTTAATGTGGAAATAGTTATTCAGCAAAACAGCTCCCCAGGTTACAATGACTAGAAAGAGAGACAGTGAGGGAAAGGAAAGGGAAATAAAGGGAGGAGTCTTAATCACACATGCCAGAATAAACATCTTGAAACATTTCTCTGGTTCTGTTTTCTTCAAACTTGCTATGGCTCTTATGTAGCTAGTCTGTACTCAGAAAGCATTCTCAAATTGACAAACAATTATTTATTGGAGGTGGTGCGTAAAATAAACCTTTAAACAGGGTGTTTAAGTGTTTGTGTACATGTGTGCAATCTCTGAGACAACACTGGTTATCTTCATGGTAGTGTTTATCTGTGACTTCCACAAGATGATGACTAATGCCCTTCAGCGGTACATTTATTGCTGACACACTACTATATACACATTATACTATAAAATGATTATACTATATAAAAGTGGGCAGGAAGGAGAGAAGGAAAGACAATATACCTAATGCTTTTTTATAAAAGTATGAATCAGTATTTGCTCGGAGGGATAAGGAGGCTTTATATTAATTAAATAATTGTCAAGTTCTGTTGAATTCATCTACTGAACTCAGATTAGTTGATAATGAAAAAATCGGTGAAAAGCTGAGGTTCTAGAGACAACACAAGTATGCCAGATTGTCAGCTACCGTAGCAATAACCTGGTTTGATTAATTGCAGCATATGTTGCTAAGAAGTGGAATAAATGTTTACCAGCCATGTTAAATGTGCAAACTGTGAAGGCATGTGTGTTTGCACTAGGTTTTTTTTTGGTTTTTGTTGTTTGTTTTTTTTGTTTATGAGGTATAACAAGCACTCAGACGCCTGAGTTGATTTACTTAGCCTACTGCAAATTACCTTCAGAGTCCAATTTTTACATAGCCACATGTTTTTAATTTAGTGGGGTATGTATCAACAGTGGGCACAGCCACAGCAGAGCAACTTTAAATGTGCTACTGTTAATTAAGGCTTAATGGCAGACTATTTACACAAGAAAATACAGGTTTTCTACTATGTTTCTTCTACCAATATATAAAGCAAATGTATTTGAAATGCAGTCATGTTCCCTTCTTAAAGAGGCAAAGCTTTATGGGAGAAAGTAGCCGTTAATTCAAGACATAATGAAAATGTAATAACTGAGTTACAAACGTATGGGATGTTTGATATTATGTAGCTCCTAAAAAGAAATATAATTTAGAGATTTCCTCTCCATCCTCAAACAGACGCCACAAGCTTGCCAACTCTCAGGTTTTTATTTTAACGTTAAAACACAAATTAGCGTTAAATAACCATGGATCATCTTTGTGGTTACAGTATGTGGTGCTAACATGCATGTCCTGTATAAGTTGGGTGCGGTGTAGGGAGTGGGATGGGCTTTGCAGGAGTTTGTGCTGGGACTCTCTCCCTGTCTAAATGGTAGAAAGAAAGCATAGGAGCTCAAAATATAATTAGTCAGAAAAGCCAAGACAGCAGCTGTGAATAATTTAAGATGGCAGTTTATGCAAATGGTCCAAATCTGGGACATGGTGCAGAAGGTGTTAGCATTTTACTGCTGACAGGATGAAACAGAGCTGAGTAGTATATGAGGTGTACAGTCCATACACAGCCAAAACACTGCCAGCGTCACTCCATTGGTTTCACATTTGTTTGAGATGGAAAATGTATCTTTTCACAAGGATGTGGCTTCTGTGTGCAGGATGTTACTGCAATGTCTTCTGCTAATAATGCTTTTAAAAGTCAATGGACTTTCTCACGGACATGTGGATGCCTGTGATCACACCCAGCTTTTATGACATGAATTATAGTGCCAATCAAAAGTTTGGATACACTTTCTCATTCAAATGAATGGAAAGGTGCATCCAAACTTTTGACTGGTGCTGTATATTTTTCATGAGTGTTTGTTTATTTTGTAGTTTAGTTTTTGATAGACATGAAGCACTGAAGTGATGGCCGATAGATTGCTGTTACCCAGGGTCATTCTGCATCAGCTGTTGCAGGTACTTTGGTGGCTACAGTGTCTCTTCCTGAAAACAAAACAAAGCTTGGGGTCTTAACACTGAGTACTCACCCTTAGCACAGAAACATCCACAGTAAAATTTGATCCGAGGTGAGCTGTGTCACCATGGCAGCATGGTGGAAGCACCTTCTTTTCTGCCTTCAAGTGCCTCTTGGGAGGGAAGTTAGACGTCTGCTTACTTTGCTCAGAGAAAACTGCATTACAGTTTTGAATTGACTGTATTACCTATCTTATTAGACTCCAATTATGGAATTTTAATATGCATTATTACATGCAGTACCCGACACACATCACCACCTACTGAATTCATTTGCTGGTGTTTAGCCATGCTCAGAGAGCTGACAGAATGAAATTCAAAATAGGAGTCAATGAGAGAGAAGGGAGTGTGTGTGCACATGGGCTTGATGAACCAAAGCTACGTTTCTATTTGGTATTCCAGTATTATCGAGCCGCTGTCATTTAAATGTGGGGGTTGACAGTTTCTGTAACTAGAGACATGGCGTATGGCGGGATATGTTCAATAATCATTGCCCTGTAGCGATCAAGAAGAGTGCTGAGCTTTAGCTAGCATAAAAGGACCATTGTGGTCATGTCTTAGATGCTGACATCCACATTGATTTGCATGAATACAGCTTATATGCCTATGAAGCTCACACACAGCAATGCTCTCTTAATCTGCTCAATCTTTCATTCTTCTTTTGTCCTTTTCTATGTCTTTTCTGTTTCTGTTTGTCTTTTTTGTTATTTCTTTCACTGCCTCCCCTTTTCAGTATTTTACTCCTGCATCTCCCTCTCGCTCTCTATCTACGCTTTTGTCTCTTGTGCTGCGCTAGTGGTTTTCTCAGTTTGACATTCAAACAGTATCCATAAAATATGCTTCTGCATCACTGCTTTGCCATTACCCAGGAATGCTGTTTTGAATTCTAACATGTCAGCAGAAGGAGGTTAAAAACATCAATACACATAAATCCCTAATATTTGAATATGGATCCGAATACAAAGAGACTGACCACAGTAATAACAGCAGCAGGACTAAACTGTAAGCCAAGGCAGAAAACCCCCTAACACAACATTGCGTGCTATTATCTGTGTGTTTCAAAGCAAGCAGGAGCTGAGTTATGGGGGTTTCTTAAGGATAAATGGATTCCAAAGCAAGATCTTTCCTCAGCAAACCACTGTAGAATTCACTCTTTATAGTATATTCAGCGATACTGAAATTCATTTCCACTGTCAAACGTGTGGATGTTTTCCAATGAAAAAGCATGCAAATGAGTTCAGGAGGTAAAGGCAAAAGGGAAACTAGAATGACAAGGAGAGATAGATGATAGAAGGGAGAGCGAGAGTACACATTGTACCTGGCCTCAACACTACTCACTTGTAGGCACCTGGTCTCTCTCACTCTCTCTCTTTCCTTTGTTTCTCACTCTGCCTTTTCTCTTTATGGCCATTTCACACTCACAACAGGGGAACTTTTCGTTTCTCTGAGTGGATTTGTTTCTCTCAGTGGGCATCTGAGAGAACGGGGAACCAGAATGACAGAATGAGTACACACTTGAGTACACACTCTCCCAGAAACACATTTAAAAGACAAGTAGCGACCAATAAACAGAATGCGTGATTTAGACTCTCAGATATGTGCACAAAAACACACACATAATCGTACTAAAGGAGTCGAGCACTGCCCTATTCCGTTTTAAAATTCCTGGGGAGATGAGAACAAGCGTGACACATCTTGTAGTTGTTAGCGTGATGAAAGGCCGGAGAAAGACGTGCAAAGAAATATGGAGATGGACCAGAGAGGTTATTCACTGAAGTGGAGACGTTCACTTAAATTTTTGAATTGTAAGGATTGTGATACTGTGTGGAGTGTGTGAATGCCAGACAGTCTGTCTAGCTGCCATTAATTCTTTAACAAATCATGCTAGTGCCCCTCTCCAGGAACACATTAAAACCATCCTCAGTTTCAAGAGGAGGTAAGTAATGCTTATAGTCATTTCCAGACATTGTTATGGCTCAGATGTGAATGAAAAATCCAAATTTAGCTTTGTAGAAAATCTGCTTTTCACTATATAAAAGAGGAAAGCAGCAGACCCTCTCAATTACTAAAAACTAATTGTAAAAGTTTCCAATTGTAGAATTACTATTCAGGGTTTACTACACCAAAGTGGGTTCATTTAAACCAGTCTTTATTCATTTGATAACAAATTTGGATGAGAAATGTAAATGCAAATACAGATTTTCAAGCTGTCATGCAAACCAGCTTTAGTGGAGTGTTTTTTTAGTTATCACGTTATTCCTTTTTCATTTATCTAAACTTCTGGTAAATATCCATTCTCACATACCTGCTATTTTTTTATGTATTTAGCTTGCGGTTTGGTGAATAGAAATGTAAGCAGTGCCTCTCACAGGACAGCTCAGTTCATAGAAAGATAGAGTGTTGTAGAGATCAAGTTCTAATTTTTTCTAAATTTTATTTTACTTTCTAACACTTGGGACACATAAACTGTAATGTCTACTGGAGAATTGATATATAAAGGTATGGTCAGACTATTGAAGCTGCTATCAGGATTTACAGCTAAAGGATTTAGGTAGAAGTGCCTCTTCTCCCTTGGCAACTCAGTGCTTTAATACTTTCAGTTCTGTAACTTAGTTGTAAACATACTCTCTCTCTTTCTCTCTCACACACACTCACACACACACACACGCTCACTCACACTCACACTCACACACACACACACACACACATGCTCACTCACACTCACGCACACACCACACAACCGCACACAAGCCTATACTCTTCATATAGCAACAAAACGGGTGGGATCAAAGAAACACCAAGCTTGTCCTTGGGCAAAGCTATGTATGTTGACCGACTCTGCATTAAGGCCCAGAGGAGAAAGATCTCCGGTTCGCTGGTATGGTGGGTAATGGGAAACTAAGTGTGAGAAGTGTGGCTTTACGTTGTTAGAGTTTGCACAAGTCTGATTATGAAGAAGGAACTCTGAGAATACCCCCAGCCCTCAAACTATGTGGTATATCCTAAAATAAGGCAATAGCAGAACCCAAGTCACATTAAAAAAAGAGCCAGCATGTGTTCCCTTCTTTATCATGCTCCAAAAAGTATAGTTTCAAGTCTCCCACTCAGCAGAGGCTGTCATAATTTGAGTGACGAGATATGGACATGAAAGGCAGAGTCAGAAAAAAATCTACTGAATTAAGTATAGAGACACTCACTAAACTTCCTGTACATGCATTGCTTCAAAAGGTTCCATCATAAGATTTGATAAATATATATATTTTTTTCTTTTTAATCATGTCACCACTGAGCTGGGGCTGTGGCAGGCACACACTGAGTCATACAGGCAACGGTTTGCACACTGGAGGAACACAGAGTTGAGATGAACCAGTGAGGTGTAACTCATAGGCCATAATTGTATTTTCTCACTAAATTGCCCAGAGGAGAAGAACAGTGGCTGGCTGGGGATTAATTCAGTCTAAACTGATTTAAACCCAGTGCATTTCAGCAGTTGATTAATCATCACCTATGAGCTCTTGATTTTATGTATCCATTAGCTTTTAATATGATTGCCCTGTTTTAGAGATGTAACCTTTTCCAAGATTACATTACTTATCTGGGGCAACATGTTAGGGAAAATGAGGAGGAGAGAGTGAATGTGAATGGAGTTTTGGGGGCCTTGCTTTACTGGTGCAGTCAAATTAAGGTGAATCAATTGAAAGTGATGCTTTTAATATGTTTTATGTGCAATAAGAGCAGAATTTTAAGTAGTTTGGATTAGTTCATTTTAACACTTCAACACAAAGCATCCAATGTTGTGCTGAGGTTGTGATGAAAGGACAGTTTTATACTTATCAACATTTGTGTGTGTGTGTGCATGCGCGCGCTTGTGTGTATTTCTGTAAAACTCAAAGAAGAACAAAGTTTGGTTGAGGCACTTTCTTCCTCTGTCTGATTGTGTAGCATCCCCAGCAAGTTTCACTGATCAAACTAGACGGCAGTCAGAGAGTGAATGATTACACATAATACAAAATGCTTCAAAGTTTATAAACTGCATCTGGAGCCAGAGCTGCATAGTGACAAGTACCAAACAAGAAAAACAATCCAAAAAAGTAATATCCTTTGTGTGATAAGTTGTGCCAAATTTGGTGAAGAATTTTGTAAAGAAAGAAGATGTGTAGGTAAAGACATAATGAGCAAAGAGTTGCCTAAGTATCCACATGACTGCACAATCTGCATGAACATCAAACGGACCCACATGGACCATAGGCAAAACAAGTGCACATGAACTGGAAAAGCACTGAACACCTATTTTGTGTATTGTACAGTATGTACAAATGGTCACACACATAATTTTCTCTTTTCAAATTATTCTTGTTGTTCTGCCATATACAACAAAAAAGGAACTCTCTTACTCCTTCTTTTGCTGAAGAGAGGTCACCACCTTGTTTTCCAGTCTGCATGCGTGGAACATCAGGATGCAATCAATTGTCCTTTAACTTGTATCCTAACTTTTCACTGTTGATACCTGCTCAGTTTAGCCTGCATGTACTTTCGCTGACAGCAGAGCCATTTTGTCAGAGCTGGGTTAATTGGGCATTTAAGGAGACATTAAGTTGATGATCAAAATGTGTACTGGCTAACAACAAATTTTAAAATATACACTTGCTGTCCACTGAATAGTAGTATGTAACCTATCAAGTACATATGTTTTCAAAAACAGAGGTGTTTCTTTTTGTAACTGCTACATTTTGAATTGCAAAGCTTATAAATGTTTACATGTAAAAATGTGACCGACTGACACACAGACACAGACACAGACACACACACACACACACACACACACACACACACACACACACACACACACACACACACACACACACACACACACACACACACACACACACACACACATTGCTAAGGATGCTGCATCTCCAGTGTTTTAAGCCCAAAGGTAATGCCCTATTCTACACAGCTTCAAAAGAGTAACAGATTTATCACAATCGAAAATTTCATAACTAAAAAAAGAGAGGAAAAGGAGGAAAAATAAAGTATTGATTGCAAAACTCCCAATGTTAATAAGCAGGGCCAGAATTACTAATGATTTCTTGCAAGACTGACTCAGATGTTAAATGATGGGAGCACCAACCCCCTTCTCACACTTATCCCTATGAATACAGACGCAGATAATGGTGATAATATAAGAGAACAAAATTGATAAATTGTATACGTCAATATCTCCATTGTATGCAGTGTGCCTTAAATTTCAGAAGGAAACATTGTATTTGTTATTTTACCACATTTATCTTACAGTTTGTTACTTTGCACAGCTTTATAGATAAACTGTATGATTAACAAATAAAATGAGATTTGTTATGATAGATTCAACGATCCAGCAGTTTATAAAATGATTAAAATTAACTTTACCTTAAAAAAAGACTTTAAGTAAATGCGAGTACATTTTATCGATAATAATTCAGTAACATTTTTCACTTAAGTAGTATTACTTAAGTAAAATATCTGAGTACTACTAGAAAAGGTGAAGATGAGGCATGAAAAAAGTCAGCCCAAATCACTAAAGCTCTCCTGTTGATACTATGCAGATATAAACCATATGACTTATTATCAACTGAATGACCTTCAGAATTTATACTAAAGGGAAAAAAATACAAAGATACATCAAAGGTGCACATTTGATAAAAAATGATACTGTTATGAGTCTATTTATAGTATTTCTAAAGGTAATAATGCCCTTGAATTCACAGTGGCTCCCCCAATAAATCTGGCCACTTCCAGCACTATTTGTGTATGTTTATGTGCACCGAGGTATGTGTGTATGTGTTTGTATTTGCTATGCCCTTGCAAAAAGGGGGCTTGCTGCATGCATGCAGGTTTTTTAATGAATAATTTACAAAAGAGGTTGAATTATTAAGGTAGAATTATGCTAGCCTCAGTCACCTTTAATTAGCTGACCTCTCAGTCCACTAATTTAGCCTCCATTAAGGGTTCATTGAACGACTTGAACTCTGACCTCCACTAAGACTCAGCAGTCTCCACAGTCCTTGTGTTCCCCTCTTCTGTGTCCTGTTCTGTCACTCTACAGTTTTTTTTCCATTGTTTGATTCAACATCTCTCTTCTCCATCTTATTCTTTCTTTCATTTATATATATTTTTATTTTTTTTATTTTTTTTGGAGTGAATATTATAATATGAATATTGAAACTATAATCACGATAAAGCAAGGACACTTCAATTAATTCTAAATAAATGAACCTCATGCCGAGAAGACGTCACTGGTTATATGTGCTTTTCTCCATCCACTAAACTGAACTACTCCTAATTTAGCCAAGTCTTAAGCAAGCTTACTTTGGTTAGCCCTTTACTGCACTATAGAGACTTTGTTGAATCCCAACAAAAATAAAAGATGTAGATGAAAGGATATATTTCAAAGTCTAGAGGAGAGATGGCTTCACCTGCAGCAGCTAGGAGTTAAAGGGACGTGGCAGGAAAGGTTTTACTTAATCGATAAATTAACGTCTACAACTGTGATAATGACCTGTAAGTACAGTGTAGTACACCAATAAGCCTATGAGTGTACTTTCATTTCGATTTTATAAGGGAGCATGTGGTAATGAATTATAAAGCAATTGTATACACATAAATACATTAGACATCTATGTCTGGTGTTTAGTGAATCTCACAACTGACTGATCCCAGACTCTGGCTGCCTCGCAGTCCATAGACAACTTACAACAAACATGTTTATGAACTGCACTGTCAATCAAAAAATGTCAATAATAATGACAGATTCACATCCCAAATTTATAAGGTTAAAAGTGATGTCTGAAAATGTCTTAGTTTGTCTAACAACAGTCTACAAACAGTTACAAAAAGATACAACAGACAGTCACAAATTCGAACAATTCGAGGTATCTCACAAGTAGTTTGTGTTATTTGTATTTGATAAATGCAGCAAACCATTAATTCCTTACAAAGATCATCATAGATTACTTTTCTGTCGCTTGATTTATCAGTGAATACATATTGTACAAAAACAATAGCTGCACAGCATCTTGATTCTGGAAAACCATAGTAAATTTTACGCTGTGTGTGTCTACTTTCATCACTTGCCTCAGGATCTGTATGTATCTTCTCTCAGTCATCTTCTCCAAGTGAACATGCAGAAAGCTTTCACAGTGTGGCATCTGTGACTGAGAGCTTCCATCCCGTGATTTATGTAGCTCACCAACTTTGTCTGAATTAGATCACAGAGAAGGACCTGAGATTATGGTCTGACAGCTGTTTGATGGAGCCTTTCAGGATGTGTCAGATGTGTGAGCAGCCCATAACTAAAATGTTTTTAAATAATCTTTTCTTTTTTTTCAATTTCTTGTGTTAAAATAGTGGGTTATTGATATGGAACATTCTTCAGTGATCCTCTTCTACAATATCAAACTTTGTCTTAAACATTGCTGCTCTATTGGTTGGCTTTATCATAGCAAGAGATGTTAAGTGCACTTTCCACACCTCTTCCTTCTCAGACAGTTTTCAATCCCCACCTCCACCCTAATACTTTACCTTATTTTTCTTTTAAAGGGCAATGGATTAACAGGTGGTGGCAATATGACCTTCTGGATGACTTCCTCATGTACTGTATGTGGAGGCATTTTTGCCAGTTACCGGGGAATATATTCCATTAAGAGGCATTGGTCAACAACACTGACCACTATCCTGGAGCTATTATGCATGTGTGTCACAGCAGCTGACAGGCAACACATCTATTTTAGCTTACAGTCTTTATTTATCATCCTTTGTGGTGAGATAGACAAACACCCTCTAGGGCTGTTGCTACAATTAGGTGTCATGTCATATCCCTGTCCACTATCTGAGTCAATACTGTGTGACTTGATATGATTGTCTTTTGGAGCTGTCATCTCAATAGCAGCTCAAATATTCCAGTGGTTGGTGGAGGCTGTTGAGCCTGGCTTAGATATCACACCAATGCTGGGTGTCCAGCTGTTCTATGTTTTGGCAATGTCCTCATCCCAGCTGCTGCTCAAGTAGAGCGACTCTTTGCAGAAGGGGCAAATAAATCCCCCTATCCATTATCTTCTGGTAATGCAATTCTAAAGATGGTTAAATTGAATGAAACCTCTTTGCTGTGTTTTCACACCACAGACGGACGCTGTCAGCGCTGTGCCACACCTCACCAGTGATAGACACTCACATTCTGAGAGCAACAAGTTTTTGCTGATGGCTCCTACTGCCTGCTGTTAATCTGCGCTTGACCAGTTGCTGATTTTTGCAGACACCAAATGAGGACTCATCCTTATTGGTAGGAGTAATCGTTTGTGCTCTGCGGTGTCTCTCCATGCAAAAGACATTAATTGCAGGGAAGTTGCCTCTTTGAGGACTAGTGGGAGAGATCAGAGGCAAAAGTGAGATTCTTAACTTTCACTTTAAAATGATATTGGCTAGAATACAAGAAAACTGGAGGCATTAAAATGATACTGAATTTGTGTTGCAAGGTGATCATCTCAGATGTGGTTCACACTACCAGAGAGATAATTACCAATCAGTATGCTTGTTAATAAAATTAGATGCACCTGTACCATGTTAGCTTCTATAGTCATGACTAAATCTAATAACCTCAGTGCATATGGTATTGGTACATCCTGGTGACTAAGTCAGCATCATAGACCCCAAAGGACACTAATTGTAAGTTCATGCCTCAGTGGCACAGAGTAAACAAGGACAAATCAGTGTACCTATAGAATCTAAACCACAGCACAGATCAAGGAAACTTGCCTGATGTTTATTTATATAAGCTGGAGGAAAAGAACAATTTTGATCCAAACCTGGAACCCTGAAAGATGTTATGGAGATGGCTTGATCTATCACGCAACATTAAGTTGGTACAGCCAGCACCAGATAACTACATCCATTTCATTTAACATCTCAACCACTAGGTAACTATAAAGAAGTGCAGATAGGGTTTTTTCTCTTGAAGTCAGCTGTAAATGTGTTGCCCTTGGAGGGAACAAGATCATGTAAACTGACTGATCCTGTCAGTCCTTTAGTGAGAATAGAGAACCAGAATAAGCAATGTTTTTAAGGAGTGTATGGCTTGTGCACACTGTCTCACGTGTGGCTTGGTGATGCAAGACTGACTTATTGTCAAGAGGCAGTCTTGCTAGATGTCAAGGAGGCAGCATCCTGCAGACCACATCTCAACTCTGTTTGGGAAATTGAAGATCTAAAGCCCATCTTAGGACCCTCTACCCATCTTCCCTTGGAGGGTGATACAGTCAGCTATGTGACATGTTCAATGATGGTACAATTTCTCTTCATTTCTGTCTCGTTTCTTCTCTGCCGAAAGGGAGATGGATTTGAGAGGCTGATGGTCATTTTGGTGGACTGCATGACAGCATTGAGTGTCATGGAAATTATAAAAAAAATACTGGAGTGCATATACTCGTTGGCATACTACTGCCAAAACCAGCATTGTGAACAAATGCTTGGATACTCACTCTGACACTGACTTTTTTAAGAATGTCTACAGTAGATAGTAGATGGATATTCCAGAAATCAGACAATGCGCTTGGTTAGGGAATTATATGAGCTATTAGATGTATTTATATTGTAACTACCACAAATTACAGTATTATGTGAATACGGCTTCTGAGGTTGGTTGCATCTGCACCATTAATCGATGGTTGGATGGTTAGAAACATGACACTCAGGGTTGGAAATAGGAAGCAAATAGTGTTTTCCTGCAGCTAAGTCCACTTGTTGCCATCTATCTATCTATCTATCTATCTATCTATCTATCTATCTATCTATCTATCTATCTATCTATCTATCTATCTATCTATCTATCTATCTATCTATCTATCTATCTATCTATCTATCTATCTATCTATCTATCTATCTCTCTAGCCATCCACCTTTCCACCCAATCCACCACCTCAAAATATGGTTTCCTAATATACAGTAGACGTTATCTGAACTGCATCACCAGATCATAATTACTATGGCTACTAGATGGTGTCTGTCACTCAAATGTAACTATATTATGTTTTTGACTACTGAATTTACAACCTATACTGTCATTTTTCTTGGGAGAACAGGCTGTCATTCTTTTGAAAATAAAAAGATCTGATTGGCATGATTCATAGCACTGGTTGCTTGACAGGCAGTGCCAAAATTAGTTTTGCTGCCATTCTAAATAAGGTTTGCCTCAGTTTCCTCGTTTACTGGTTGGTACTTTTATCTGCCTCCATCTTCTGCCTTGGGTTTCTGTCAGAATGCACAGCTGCAATATAGTACTCAGTGTGGCACATCAGTGTTCACTGTTTACTGTGACACAAGCAAAAATGTATCACAATTTATATTTTGCTATTGAATCTCCATGCTCAATACAACAAAAGACAGAAAATCCAAAACATGTACAATAATGTTGCCAAGATCTAAATGGGATTTTTTTCTTTAACAAAATCATTTAAGGGCTGTGTTGTTATTACATTTACTTTACTTTATTAATTCACAATGTTATTAATGAGTGAGTGGGATAAGGATAGTACATGCTATTTCAATACAGAACTAAGAATTCACAACTAGTTAATTGGTATGTTCTTCATGATTAATTATTGTCTGAGTGTACAAGAATGTCCTCATCAATATTTCCCTGCCTCGGTCTTGCTTGTCAGAATATCATTTTGTCCCCACTCTCCTGCAAAACTAATGAAACAGGCTTTATTTGAATGTTTCCGTTTTTTTTTTTTCCTAAATTAGCTTCCACTGATCTTATCCTTGGGTATATACAGGAGGCATGTCTCTATCGTGTCTTTACACTTCGGCCCCTAACAAACTCCAGGGTGTTTTTGAGGATTAACTACAGATTGAGTTTTGCTTGCTTGAAGCTAACAGAAGCATGTCTCTTTTTGTTACATTGCCACTGAGCTTGTACTATATCTACTTCCACA
Organism: Scomber scombrus; assembly: GCF_963691925.1. Taxonomy (NCBI): domain Eukaryota; kingdom Metazoa; phylum Chordata; class Actinopteri; order Scombriformes; family Scombridae; genus Scomber; species Scomber scombrus. Next base: position 21,897,549 of record NC_084979.1, on the reverse strand, counting down.
TTCTGCAGTGGTTTGTGTGACTGAAACTAAGTGCATGTCTGACTATGAGGTTCTGCGTATATTTGTTGCATTTCCACCCCTGTCACTCATTCTCTGCTGGAAGAATAAATGCACAAAAGCTTTGACTAGACCAGTGCCATCATAGTGTCAGATCCTTAGTCCCCACCACTGTGGAGAAAAGCAGAACAGGCTCACAAGCCTCAACTGCAAACAGAATAATTAATTTTCTATCAAAGGATATCATACCATCAAGGGTTAAGAGAGGAGAGCTCTGGAGGGAGCATGTGTTAATGTCGTTTATGACTTTGCAAATTATGCATTATAGGCAAGAGCCAAGAGGAGACTCACAACATAATTGCATTGATTTCTTACTGATGGCTACAAATACTGACATTTCTCTTGATCCAGAGGAAGAACAGGATGGATTGTGAGGCCCAAGGGCATACGAACAGGCTCTTACATGCGCTTAGACTCTAGCTCATGATGCCTTTTAAAAACATTATATCACACAGGCGTACACACATACACACACCAAAACATTTGCCTACATACACATTCAGGTCATCATCTCCTCCCATCTAGCCCTAGATACAGACTAAATAAATACTGGCATGCATGCACTCTCAGAAATGAAATTATGATGTTGATTGCATTACAAAGTTGTTTTTATGGTAAAACTACTAAATAATTACAGTGTTGACCATCATAACAAGAATATTTTGTTGCATTAACATAATAATGTAAGGTTCCAGAAACAATAACTGTGCTGATTTGAAGCTACATTATCAAGTTATTTAAAACATACTGCAGGCATTGGACTTAAGAGTGTCCTAACAGGCTTTCAGTACTTCTCTGCTCATGTGCAGTAGTCTACATGCAGGTTAGCAACTGGACCATGTGTTCACAGCAACCATTGATTGAAAACTTTTGTCGCAATCTACAGCAGTCCATCAATTTTGTCGGTAACTGTGTGAGTTATTTCAACAGTATAATTTATCGGTGTTTTAACAACAACAGGCGATGTGTATTTTTTACTTTTATGTGATTGATCATATATTTTGATGTTAGATTTGAAAAGACTGTTGTAGCTAGCTTAACTCTCACATGTTTCCATTGTTCAGGTTTGTCTTGTAAGAGTTCAAATCTGACAATGAGGTGGCAAAATGTGAAACATTACTCCAGGGTGTGCAAATAATGCATTTAAGTTTTGGGGGGTTTTTAAGCTCCATTTTATTTGATGTATTACACTCAATGAGCAATACAATGTAACAGCTCTGCCATAAATTCTACTTTTACAAAGTTTATACATTTTCAGTTTTTATTGACATTGTCAAAAAGGTGGCATCAAAAGAGTATCATGTATACCTGCTTTATGTGGAAAGTGCTTTAAGATAACTTTGGTTGAGATTTGGCATTATATAAATGAAGATTGATTGATTGATTGATTGATTGATTGATTGATTGATTGATTGATTGATTGATCGTGGGCCAATTGGTACAAAATGGTAAATCTTTCTGCATTTGCTTCCTTGGTTTCCTGATGTATTATGGGAAATGTATTGATGTCACTTTCTTGAAGTACATTTCTCTACATTTTCTGACCCGGTAAATACAGTCAGGTAAAGTGCAATTACTGAAGTTGTATTCAGTCATGTTTAATACAATCACAGCAACATTAATTCATTCAGCATATTGAACATAACTACATTTTACAAGTCCAACTTAAATGTCTTAAGTAAATTTGACATAAGTAGTTAAGTTAATTCCACATAACTTAATGATGTAGCATGTAATTAATATAGTTTAGTAAGATTTGCTTGACAGTATTTAATAATGATATATTTTCTGTTCTCTTTCTCAGTTATTCAACTTAGTTACGTGGGACCAATTGACATAAATAACGTAATTACATGTATAATTTTATTTCTTAGAGTGTGCAGAACACAGACACACATATCTATACTATATGAACACACATAGATCTTTATTGCTTCATCTCCTCCCTACCTCTTATATTACCCTGGAGGGTTCATTTTAGATGAAATGTCAGTTTTAATGGAAATGGAAATGGAATAACAAAAAGCAAGTTTTCTTGTATTGCATTCCAGTGAAGAGAGTGAAGGTGTTTTTGCTAGATGGCACAATTCAGGCATTTACTATGGGCTTGTATGGTATGTGGCATTCAATTCTGCCCAAGGCAAAGGACATTGCTTTTATAGCTGTCATTTCAGAATGGAGAGGAAGTTTTTCTGAGGTGCACTAAATAATGTAGAAATGGGGAGAGAGGTTAAAATGTCAACAAAAAAACCCTTTGGCTTTGGACTCCACTTGTACAGACCATCATGTTTGCTTTTTAACATTTTAAAACACTGCATTACCTGTTAGCTGACATCACTGTTCTAAACAGTTTGATAAAATGTCATCAGTAGACTGTATTTTTAGGGGCTCTTAAACACACATTTTGGTAAACAGACGAAATGACTTTTAACTGCCACGTGATTATGATAATTAATTTAGTTAGGTATATATTTTAACTTATCTATTTATATTCCACTATTTATATGCAATTTGTTATTAATTTATTATAGTGGAAAGTATAGACCTACAGTATATATATACATTTTGTTTATGCAGTTTACCTTTTATGTCTTTACTTATTCAGATTTAGATATTTAGATAATAAAAATATACATTTATAGATTCTTTCTCCTGACTTTCAATGAGGTGAAGTCCTCAATGATCCAGGGAGGTTGTAAATCCATTCTATAATGCCAACAGGGCAGAGGTGTTCAGATTTTTTAGTGTCTCCATATTTCCTCAGTGATCCAGAAAGATTTTGAATATTTTCACACATTATGTCATCAATTTTGTTCCACTTTGCAGGGTCAGATGAATAGCTTGCTATCACCCTGTCTGGGTCCAGAGGTTCTGTGTAAAATAGAAACATTTGTTTCACATTCTTTGTCTTGTCCTTTGATATCAATGCTGATGTTGTTGTTGATGTGTTGTCTTTGTTGCTTGTCTATCCATGTTGTTTATGGTGTTTTTTTTGTGTCATTGTAGAGTAGCAGTGGGTCAAGTTTTGACCCACTGCTGCTCTATAACTCATGTAAAGTTGTTGCTAAAATCACCTGCCCTTGCTGCCGAGTCTTCGGGTGCGCAGGGTCATCAGGTAATTGAGACTGGCTTGTGGATTTTGAAATTACAGGACCTGATAGAAACTTGTGTAAAACCCTTCTCTGTCATTTTCTTTATTCCTCTTCACTTTTCTTTTTTTCTGTTTTTGCACTTTGCTACATCTGAAAGCTTACAGAAAACTGCTAGCCTATATGTTGCTGCTACTAATATACAAGCAGGATCTCCCCTGAACCAGAAATACTTTTCCCCACACATCGGCACTAAGACTGTATGTTTGAACAGAAGAGAAGAAAAAGAAAATGATTTTTATATTTTTAAAATATATGTTAAACATTATTTAATGTAAGCAGTTTATCTCCTTTACCCCTTTGTCTACCTTTTGTATATATTTTCTTGCACTGGCAACAAATATCACTGCTGAGATACTTGTAAGTGAAAGATCAAGAATGGAGAGGACGTCACTAGACAGGTGTGTCAGTCTTTATAGATACCATTGAACAGATAGGTCTCATCACAGAGACGCGGGCTCTCATCTCTCACCCTTCTAAAACATGATAAAGGGGCATTCTCCTCTGTACACCTGTTATCTTCACACTCATATCTCTGTGCTCTCTTTGGACGACTGCTATATCTCTGCATCTTCAGAAGCACCTTTCTCTTTTGGAGGAGAGCATATCTTGTGGGCCGACGTTATCATTTCATCACTCATCATCACAGCTTCAGAGACCCAATCACATGTTGAGGACATGAGGGGATGCTTCAGCACCACCCTATAAGGAAACCCACAACTATTGCTGTGCATGTGTTCCCTCTCAAGCAGCCACCTCTATGATAATGAAATGCTTCAGCACAATATGATTTTTGTCCGTGATCTCATATTTTTTCTGTTCACTTCCATGGTTGACCCAAGGTCTTTCCTTCAGCATTCCTCTTCCCCTTGTTTTCCTCTTTCTCGTGACCCAAAGCAACTATTGTGTGTCACTCCTCCAAGTGGCAGATGTCTGTGTGTGTGTGTGTGTATGTGTGTGCGTGTGCGTGTGCGTGTGTGTGTGTGTACACATGTTTGACCGCGTAGCACTGACTCCTCTCTCTGTTTGTGCTCCATTAACTCCTTTTGTAGTCTTTAGCTTTTTTTTTGGATTGGTGTCATGCCCCTAATCCCCACACTGCATGAAAATGGACCCCACTTTCCTCAACACCAACCCCCCTCCCATCCCTCTGCTATGCCTTGTGTTGTCTTTTGTTTCTTCTAGTCACACTTGTCTCAACTTATCACTGTCTTTCTCTTTTCACCACCTTTAGTTTGATTTAAGAACCCAAGGGCTGTCACTCCACACTGCAAAACAATGTCAGATAGCATTGAATTTTTATTTATTTATTTATTTTTTTTGTGAAAAAAACAAAACAACAAAAAAACAGAACAGAAAGATGACTTTACTTGGTACTGATACAAGCCCAATCATTGAGGGATTTTTGTAAATTAGTTGTCATATTTAATATATTTGCCTTGGGTTATTTACACTTGTTTTGTAGGGGAAAAAAGAAATCAAATGAAGCTGCATTGAAAACAGGTGGAATTAACACAGCCCATTTGGCCAGAATGTTTCATTCCTCTTAATTAAAACCGGATTTACGACAGATTTAAAAATGTATGTGAGACTAAATGAGTCGTTAACATGGACATTTTTTGCAGTGCGTTCCCTATCTCGCTTCCTCTGCTCATCTTTCTGCTCCACTAACCACTTTCACTCACAGCTCTGCTCCCTGCTCTCATCTGACAGTATATGCTGAGGAGGGTGAAAGTTGGAGACAGGGACAGAGACCCTTCAATCCCTCTGTCTGTCCACTCTGCCCTTTTTTTTTTTTTTTTTTGTCCCTTTTATTTTCATCTACACACAATCTCCAGCACTGCTATCATATTTTCCGTCAAACAGTCACAAACATGCCATACTACATCAAAATGTTGACAGGTAGCACGTATTATCCTCTACCGAATGGTCCTTTCTGTAAACCGGTAGTTTGTGTGCCTTTTAGTTCTTTTGTCTCTAAATCTTTCACTAGCCTTCTTTCTCTCACTCTCTCCCACCCTATGTCTTTCTTTTTCTCTCACCACCCCTTTCTGCATCTCTGTTGTTGACAATAACCAGGAATCCCCCAGTTATTGAGTCAGGTTGTCCCGCTTCTCTGTGCTCAGTACCAGGACAGACACAGCCCAAGGTGACTGTATGTAGAACGCTCCTCATGAGATGGGGAACACCTGCTCGGAAAGAAAGACACACACACACACAAGCATCAACACAATGTGTTTCTGTCTGCTTTACATCAAAAATGGCAAATCTTTCTACTTTGAGTTCTGAAACTCACAGCCAGAAGATGCAGTTAATTGTCACTGTGGGCAAAGCTTTCGGTGTACATTAGCTTTATATTCAAGCATTTTCCAGCATTTATACAAAGAAATGGGTCAGACGTGATTAACCCTGTCCTTTTTTTTATTTTGATCATATTTTAAGCCCTGATGTTTATCTCCATATACCTTGATAAGGTCAATATGGGCTATGATAACCAGTTTATGCAATATTGATTTGTTATTGAGCCTGATTGTTGCCAGACGGTGCCCAGCAGGTGGCCTTGAGGCATAATCAATTTATCAGCAACTTTAATCGACAAGGACCTCTGCAATAAAGACAGACAGTGTGTCCTCAGGTAATCCAATAGGGCCAGCTCTGACACACATTGTGTGTGTGTGTGTGTGTGTGTGTGTGTGTGTGTGTGTGTGTGTGTGTGTGTGTGTGTGTGTGTGTGTGTGTGTGTGTGTGTGTGTGTGTGAGAGAGTGTAAATATTTACATTTGGGCATGACTAGCTATGTATGAAGTGTCTTTTTTTGCCACTTTTTTATGTGACATGAAATACAGACAGTAACATCTGCATACCCATTTAATACAAAACCTGACATTCAAAATATTCAACCAAGGGCACCAGCGATTCTCTTCTCCACAATCTCTCCCTTTATTTCTTCTACTTTCTGTCCTCTCTCTCCACCTCCGCATTCACCCTCCATATCTTGTTGTGTAGGTGAAGATGAGTTATAATGGTCACAGCGATGCTGCTGATAGATGAAGGTGAACTCAGCTCTGGCCTACAACAAGAGACTTTAGAGGACACAGAGGCTGCCATCCATCCTCCTAGCCACCTACATAACCCTAAACTCTCATTGCACTCTCTGTGGTGCATACTTGAGTTTCTACTGTGCACTTTAGCATCCGGGCATACCTTAGAATACACAACAAAGGTATTATTCTGGACCATGTTATACAGTATGATGTTTTTGGTCAATTTCATTATAATCTATAATTTGGTGTGTCAGACTGTCAAGGCACTGCATCACTGTGTCTCCCTTAAATGTGATGTGTCAGCAGGAAATATTATAAAAGCACAAGTTTACTTTTCGGTACACAATATCTGAGGTATCATTATCATGTCCTATGTATTAAAAAAAATATTCATGAGTTTGCTATATACAGTACATGCTTCTCCAAAATCCCATGTAGCCACACATGACCTCAGAATATTACCGTTTATTCCCCCATTCACCTCCTGTCACTGGTTTCTCTAATCATCCCAGCAACTGTTAACTCAACATATCCCGGCTTCAGTGTTCAGGCAGTTCATCTTGTCACAGTTTAAAGGACACCCCTTCTGCTAGTGTTATCAGTATCCTACTTCTGTGCCACACCTGTTCCTTTATCAGCCACAAGATAGCAGGGATGGTGAGCAGTGCCGCTGGGAGAGCCCCGAGTCCTACTTCCTTATCCTGCGCACTCAGGTGTGGCCCTCTCCCACATCCGCTATCGGCAGGAAATTACACGCACCTTAAGCCCATTACCACTTCAAAAGGGACAGGCACAGGGTAGTGGAGTGGAGTCTCCCCATTAGTGCCCTGCAGCATACAGTTGCGCTATACCTGTTCCCACTCACAAGAAATAATTAATAATGGCAAATTCATTAGGCTGGCAACAAATAGCATATAGGTCATCCAGGGGTCTGCTGGTGTAGGTGAATACTAGTGCTGCATGTAAATGTCAATATGTCTTATAGCATTCACTGTATTGAGCTGTAAATCTATTCCAACAGAGCAGGTGTATGAGAAAAATCCGTCTTGGGATTTATTGCTTCCCTTGCAAGATTTACAGATTATTTATTGCTGTGCATGTTGCATTTTTTGACTTATGAGTAGACTCTATTTTCCTGTCATCTGAAGTTTTGATGGCAAACCAGAAAGCCTGATGATTATACTCTTTCCTGTAACTAGATATTTTACCAGTGGCTGGCATGCGCTGCAGCTCAGCATGTAAAATGCATATCCATCAGTGCTCGAAATGTTTACATGTAAATGAATGAGTGGATGGAATGAGGAAAGGGGTAGAGGGAGAGGGAGAGGGAGTTTCAGGCCCAGGAGGAGAAGTTATCACTGCTGTCAGCAGAGTTGATCTGCGTGTCATCATGGCTGCTACGTTAGTTTAGAATCCATCACTGCAGAGGAAATGTTCTGTCTCAGTCACTATGGAAACGGAATCAGGAAGTACAGACAGTGAAAGTAGACAGAGTGGCAGTGAGCACACACATAAAATTGAAATTTCTTCCAAGTGAAGAAAAGAAATAGAAAAAGAGATGGAGAGATATGCTTGGTTGGACAAGCAATGCAATGCTTGACTGAAATGATTAAATTGTAACTGGCGGCTGAAGTGTGTGTGTGTGTGTGTGTGTGTGTGTGTGTGTGTGTGTGTGTGTGTGTGTGTGTGTGTGTGTGTGTGTGTGTGTGTGTACGAGCACATATGCTTCTGTGTTCCATGTGTGAGTGTTTATATTATGTGTGAGTCAGTGCAGAGGAGATGAAAGCATCCTTGGGTGTCATGAAACATTAAGGTCTTGTACTTATCTGGCTCTCATCTCTCTCTGTGTCCCAGCTAAACTGACTTGCCCCTGGGAGAGTGCTAATGCAACACACATGCTCAACCCGCTAAATATTTTCATTGGGAAACTTGGCCCGGTGTTGGCATAAGATCCACTCTGACAAAGGTGACATACTTGGCTTGTCATCATTAGGCAGTAAAAATTGAATTATGAACCTCTTACATGACGGGAAATATCAGGACCAGCTCAAACATATGGCTCTGGTTCAAGTAATAGCTGTAAAACAAACCGCCTACATCTTCTCAACTCTCCATCAAACACAGGAACAAGAAAGAGCCAGAATTTGGATCACCAAATTTTCCATGACAGTGTGTAGTCCCCATTTTCTGTGCCTAACTAAACTGGGCGGTCAGACTTCTCTGCCAGCCCCAACTACACTGTCTTCCTTGATTCCTTGAAAACATGGTAATGACACTGCTAGTCTTGGCTTCTGTGTTCAGTGGAGGGAATGTACTGTGCTGAGCTATAATTGCAGTATTTTTCATAAGCAATGACAGATAAGGTTAATTCCTGTGGGATAACGAAATGTCTTGAAGTCTTTATGAGAAAGGTAAAAGAACACCAGAATGAATAGAAAAGCAAAATGCCTGTAACTGTCAAATTATTTTCACAATTCTCCATGGTATCTGATTCTCAGGTTATAATTAAGTTGTGTCTCACAAGATGAATGTGTCACTGTTTAGGTATTAGAAAAGTCTATTGAGTAGTGTACTTATATTGAAACTTCTTTGGGTTTGTGGAATGAACCATTGGCATTCATTTAAAATTGAAATATGCTTATTAAGGTGTTTTAATGATTTTACTTATTTTAAGCTTAGTGTGTAAGAACAATAAAGTTCTGGCCCGGACAGCCAAACAATGAGCTGAAACTTGCTATAATGCTCCATAAAGCTGAGGAGAGCTGTAACATTACACACCTTGTAATTGCTCTGCTTTGCAGAAAAGTCTGTAAGTTATGAACTTACTTCAATGGTGCTTTCTGTACACTAATGACATTGGAAAGTGATGCAGTTATGGCTGCCATAGTGGCTTTGTGACAGTACCTTATCTGCTTCAAGTGAAGTGGGGTATTGATTTCTGCTGTTCAGTGTGTTAACATATATGGGGGAAGGTGGTTACAGACAAACGACAACCTTTAAGTATTGTAAGTGCAATAAAAAGGGTAATCTTTAACCATTAAACTAAAACTTACTCAAATGCCTTTGATGTTTTTCTTCAAACCTTACTTTTGGGCTTTTTTACCTTTATTTTTGAGAGTGCATGACATACAGGCCGACAGGAAACAGGGAGAGAGAGAGGGGAACAAGGAATGGAATGGAACCAGGTACACTGCCATTATGTGGCATGCACTGTAACCACTAGGCTACCAAGGCACTCCACCTTAGATGTTTTTCTTTAGACATTACTTGTCATTGAGAAATCACAAATATATGCATTAGTGGCGATTGAGTTGCTTCAGCATTATTATCCACTTTGCAGTATTGTACAGCTGCAAATGCACTTTAGTATTCATGCTATGAATCCACAGGCAGTGAGTATTAATAGACTCTGTATATCAATACTCACCATTTTACAAAGAGTTAATGTAACTCTTATTGATGCTGTAACCTTATATACTGTATATAATGTATAATGTGCTGGCCATTCACACAAGTCTATAGCATTCTCAGTTATGGCTACTTCCATTTGCAGTCACACTCATATAGCATTCCTGTGTTCCACTCAGATTGTGCAAACCTGGAGTCCTCATTCATTTAATGGAACTGCCTCTTGTTTCCTCAATAAAAAGAGGCATCAGCATCTTTCAGCTGGTCTGCAGGGCTCATTTAAAGGGCCTGGGGCACAAGAGGCGTTATTTCTCCACAGGCTGTGCTTCCCGCTGATAATTATCCTACAGGCTTTGCACAACAATCCAACATGTACTGCTCAACAGTGAGCCGCCTGTGGATTCTCTCCAGCTGTAATCCATGATTCTTGTGTCTTTAGGGGATTATATGAGGGTGTTTCAGTGTCTGACTGCAGGAGTTTCTGGTGTAGAGGATGAATTAAAAGGGGCTGTGGACAACAGAAGATGAGATTTTCCACATCCACATCAGCATTACCGTCAATAGCCAAAATAGTCTGTTGTACATTTTCTAGAGTAAAAATAGACCAACACTAGCACAGTACACGTGCCTATTTCACCACATCTGCCTAGTAGCACATTATGTCGATCCTGGTGTTTTATGTGGGAGTAGATGCAGTCTGTGGGGGGGTTGATGAGATGCTTGCTTGGTTATCTCAGGCTAAATTCCTGTGTAATTTATTGTTTCTGGAACACACTGTTGTGCACACTTAGGTGTCTTGGCAGCAAATCTCTATCACTGGAAACATTGCTTAGTTTTCTAAACAGCATTAGTTTGTTTTGTCTTCACTTCACTGAAGGCATATGGCTGGAGGTACCAACTACTGTATATTACACATTATGTCTTTAATGATCTGTTTGTGTTTCTATCTGAGTATTTTTCTTTTTACATTTTTTTTTTTTTTTTTTGGGTTGGTGATAGTTTATATTGATAGTCAGATTTATAGTAGGCTTGGTCTTTTAAAGTTGTTTGAGACAAGCGTTTACTCCCCACAGAGATTTATACCTACTATGTAGGATGTCATAGTTTCTACCCAAGATGTCACCAACCCTCTACCACCAGACCTGTGCCAGGGGCTTCAGTGGCAGATCTTTAATAAAGACTGAACCTCCCGGAGTGTTAGTTATGTTTTAGACAGGAGAGATTGGAGGTTTGAGGGTGCTGTAACAAACAGTCGTCTCTCTCCTTGCTCTCAGTGGGAGCTAAGCAGTGTGATGGATTAGGCATGAGGAATGTCCGCTGCTTTAATGGCAGGTCCAAGGCAGCCTGAAGAGATGGTTTTAATCATATTTGCCTCCTCATTACCCTCCCGTCTGCTGCCTTAGTGCTGCGCTGGGATATCAATGGCAGCCAAATATCCCCCCCACATACAAGAACAACACACCACCAAATATTATATGCTAGGAGCACTCCTTATGAACTGATGCCATTTCAGATAGCTTTACTATGTTTACAAACCCACGTTGACGTTGAAAAGTAGCCACACAATCAAAAGCTGAGTACACACTGAATTTCCTTGATACAGTTTGGTATAAATGTTGTGTAAACGGTGCTGAATTGTGCACAAGTGTTAATAACTAGACCCATCTCCTTGGATATTACTGATGTAAAAATGGCTGTTGTGATGTTTTAACAAAGCAGTGTTGCTGCCAAACTAAGATCTAGAGCCATATTGTAGTGATTAACATACACATTTTTTTAAAAAGGTAAGAGAGAGAGAGAGAGAGAAAAAAGAAAGCCATTAAGCAACCTGCATATTCTTGTAATTCAGAATTAAAAAGCTGTGGCTTTTCCATAATATGCACAGTAGTGACCTTGACAACAGTGTGTTGGGGATAAACATCTGGTTCTTATCTCCAAGGAGACCTGCTGGAAGTCTGGCGTGTGACAGCGATGCCTATCATTCATTTAGCCACAACCTCATCCTCCTTGACTAAGATCTAAACAAATGCAGTCTCACAGCATCTAAACCCTCGAGGAGGGAAAAGAAAAGACTTCTCACTCAACAAGGGCCTTCAACACCTAAATATATTTACATAGCAGCACCCCAAGAAATCTGAAAAATTAAGTAATATCCATCAGTCTATCTCATCTGTCTGTGTCTTTCAGCTTGCCTTTCTCTCACTCTTTCTCCCTCATTTTGTCTCTCTCTCTCTGCCTCTCTGTATGTACATGTGTATAAAAGTGGAATTGCATTTGTATTAAAATGTATTATAATTGGTTGCACTTCAGGACACAGGACTTTAACAGTGCTTTGTTCCTAGGTTAATAAAAGGTTTTCGTGGGAAGGGGATTGTTGACTATTGAAGGTTGGTTTCCCTTCCTTCATCTCTATGATATGGATTCACGCTATCTCCTGTGAATTTGTTCAATTTCTCTATTATCATCATTCTTTCAGGCTCCTCTTTCATTTATTTGTGTTTTTTTTTTTTCCAAATTGAAACGTCTCCCTGCTTGTTGCCGTGAGCAATATGAGGAGGCTAATTGCATTTCCAGCAACCTTGTTAATGACAATGTTGTAATGGCTTTCAGCTATTATTGAATTGACTTTCAACATTGCCATTTTAGTTTACACAACTGCCATTTGCTTAAAAGCTTTGCCTCTGTACTTCTGGACAAGCTGGCACAGTTTAATATGTGCATGTGATAACAGTTTTAATGCTGTGAATAAAATTAGTTCCCAGAAGTCTTTATGGGAGCAGATTTTCAAGTGTTTTTTGGCTTTGGTGCAGCGCATATCATTTCATGAAGTGTGCAGGTGTCAATGTTGTTTGTCGATATAAGTTTTACTTTGTGGGGATAAAAAGAAAATACCAAAGGTGCATTTAAAGAGGTTTCTGAATATTTCTTCACATCGTGTGAGATTTACTTTATTTGAGAAATACCGTCACTGAATATATTTCAGCCATGAAGTGCAGCAATATTTTTTTGTGTAAATAGATTGTTCAGATAATAAAGTATTTACACAGTTTATGTCTACTAACTCTTACAGAAACAAGTAATTAAGTAACACGTACACAAGAACTAACTCGTAAAAACTTGTATCATCAAATGTATGACTAAAGTTCAGTGCAATAAAAATTATAAAGCAGCTCAGCTCACATATAAGTAATTCCATCTTTTATCACTCTATTTAGATAAGTTCACTTTGAAAGACACAGTTCATGTTCTCACCTCTCTCATCCAATGTTCATCATTCTGTTTTTCTCTAGGTTATTGATGAAAGAAAAGAACTCTCTATTTGCATGATGGATACATATCTTCATTTCACATTGTATTAATCAGTGGTAACTGAGATTCAGAAAAGCCATGATACACTGCTGCACTTTGAAATGTGCATAAAAAGAGGAATCTAAAAACCTTGAAGGCAGTCAATGTATTAGTGTCCCTTCTAATAAGTATAAGCATGTTATGTGTTACTTAATGTGTGCACTTTGGGTATATATGTGCGTGTTTTGTGAGGGTGTACTATTCCTTAAGTTTATGTGTATGTGATTGACAGTGGTGCCTTTTGGGTGTGACAGTGTGACAGAGTGTGCTGATCCCTCGGCAGGCCCTGCATCACAACATTTCTCCTCTCTCATCACTTCACTCCCTTCATCTCTCTGTGTATGTCTTCTTTTTAATTCCACAGGGTGAATATGTCTTAGATTTCTTTGTGTTGTCCTCAATGTCTTTTATCGCTATTAGCAATCCCACAGTCTCATCTAATTCCCTAGCCCTTGTCACCATGGGGAGTGCTACAGTTCTCCCTGCAGAGGACAGCAGAGAGAGCAGAGCTCTGAAAGATCGGCTGTTTTAGGATTTCCTCTTAAACCTTGCACATTGGTTCTGTACCTGAGTGAGGAGGTATGGAGAGAATACGAGAGAGAGACATTTGATTGCCAGAGCCAAAAAAACACAAGGGGGCCCACCAGTTTTCCAAGTTCATAAAATACTACATCTGAGCTTCAGCAGGACTCATTCACTTGATCTGTACTTGTTGAGCTGTTGTCTGCTTGGCTCTTTCTTTCCAACCGACTAACCATTCTTTCCACACACTGGGCGATTTAAGGCTTCACTGATAAAATGATGGGCCTCAGATGTGTCCAGGGCTAAAGCTGGATTTATTCTTCTGCATCAGGGTGTTACAGAAGCTTCTGCAGGTACTGCCAGATCTAAAGTGTGTCACCAAATAAAGTGCAATTATGCTGCAGAGATATCACATTGGAGACCAAAAGGTACTGTGATGGGGCAGCTCGGGCAGAATATGTTTTTTCTTCCATGTTTTCAACACTGCTAGAAATGTTGACTGTTCTTGACAGTGAAGACAATATGAAGTAAGTCGAAGAAAGGCTCTGATAATGCTAGACAAATTTGCGTTCTGTGATCTAACAAAGCCATTTGCATTGTGAACTTTCTCATCGCTCCCTCGCTCATATCTGTATTAATATGAGTTTCCAGTTCCAACCTTCCCATTATTTCATAAAGTGAATAAAAGAATATGAGCACAATTTCTGTAGGTATAATGAATGCACACTGTAGCCTAATGCATGACAATTGTAAAGGTAATCTGACCATGATCATATTAAATCTAATGCTGTATGCTGAGCTATAAAAATTAATTCATATACTGGAAGCTTGTGCATCATGTGACTGGTGGAATACCTTGACAGAGAAGACTAAATCTGGCCTTTAACAGTCAAGACTTCAGCACTGCCCCACCCGCTTCAAGCCTGGGGAGCTGTCCTCGGTTCTGAATTAGACTTTCAGGTAACAGCCACTGTCGAGCCTGAAGCTGTTGTGTTGCTGTTTTTCATGTTCATGCTACAGAACTAAACTAGAAGTATTTGTTTCACATTTTGACAGACAACAAATTCCAGAAATGTCTCATTGGACGCTGACAGTCAGACAATCTGTTGTTAACTGCTATTTTTGGACTTGAAGGAAGCATGTCTTGACTCTTTACTCTTATTTGCTCTATATCTCTCATTGTATGAAAAGGTTATCAAAAACACCTGTCCTACACAGTGATTACTACTGGCTGATGATTTATTGGCATCCTTTTGAGGGGATTGGTGATGATGGAGCTGAGGCTGCACCATCCAACACAGCATTCATGAGCTACCCTACATCTCAAATTTTAATTTCCAGTTTGTATTCATCCCATCTTGAGTAATGCACCGTGAGAGCAAATTGTTTAAAGCTTTGAGAGTAGACTAGACCTTGAACCTGTAGCAAAGTGTAACCTTTGACTTTGCCACTTCACCGAATTTCAAACATGCATGTGAATCACCCTCAATGGCTTGTGAATTACGTGCAACTCAAGGAAGCATGACTCAGTGTTATCACGTAGAATTGTGGTACTTTGGCAGACATAGATCCACAAGGTTGGTGTCAAATCCTCCAACATCCCAGAAAACAACAACAACAACAAAAAGAGAAATATATAAATATGGATGACTTGTTGCCTTCACACTTGCCTTGAATGTGAGGACAAGCAGCCGTTAGCACACTGGAGGTATTTTGTCAGAACTGGGAGCCACAGAAGTCTTTCTTTAATTATCTATTTTGGTTCAAATGTACAGAAACTAGTACCACTTTAGGGCTTTTTCAATCACATATTTTAATCAATATGGCACACTTAGCAGTTTTAACAAGACAGTCCTCATTTTAGGCAGAGAATGTCCCAACAACTCAATTCCCCAAGAATACCTGAATTACAGTATTTGCCATCTTCATGCAGCCCAGCCATTATTGTGTTCACATAGTAAATGCTATATAATTCAACAGTATCACAAACTACAGCCTTGAACATTGAACATTGAAAAAATGGGTTTATTCATGCTTTAAGAGAAATGAAAAAAATTAGGAGTTAGAAGTTATTATAATGCATGCATGAAAGGGGGTTAAGTTGAGTAAGGTTACTCAAGGTTAAGTTGAATCAATGTCTCAATATTATAGCTGTAGGATTTATAGCAGGCTTTATTGAGTTGTAGAATGTAAGGCCATTATGGATTATGCCACAATTCAAAATAAATAAATAAAAGAAACAAGGCTTTGAATACTGATTTGCAATTTGCAAATTTAAATATTCTAGACCATGCATGTGTTATCATGCATTAACAGGGCAGTTTTAATGGAGGATTGCAACATTAACAAAAAATCTTTCATTTTTTACATGTTTTTATGAATACTTCAACAATAACCATCATTGTAAATCTTAACATTTTCTTAGTCATATTTTATATTATAGTGGCAGCCTAAAAGCATTGACCTTTATACCTAACTGTAGTTCTTTGGCTTTTTGTCATAAGTTAATAATAAAAATAATAGGACAGTATTTATGTTTAACGCTGGCATTATATTTAATTCCAAAATGTCCTACATAAACTATAAGCTGCTCATTTCCTGCAGCCATAAAATGTGTGCTCTGACTGAATGAATTGGTTGAAGATGCATAATCTATCCTCCAGTCTGTGTAATTTCTTGTCTCATGCTCCAACCTAGTCTTTACTGTTGTTGTCTACTGTTTTATAGACAACTGCACCAAGAGTGATTGACAATTGTTATGAGCATTTGTGTGGATGGATATATGAAATGACAGTTAACAATTATTGAGGAGTGCAACAATTCTCCAAAACATTTGATAAAAGTTGCAGCACGGGGTCTGAAAATGTGGTTTACAAGATGATTAATTTATTTGAGACTAATTACTTACTTCTGTTTAATTCTTTCAATCTTTCATGTGGCTAAAGTAGATGTATCTGACACCAAATTACATGAAAATATGACACTGAGATTAACACAATATACATGGAAGAAACCAACACATTTATGGTCATGCTTTGAACAGCATTATTATAAAAAAAAGAAGTCTACATCCTCTCCTAGCTACTGTATATTTGATGTAGAGGTCTTACTGGATCTGTGGAAAACCTACCTGAACCCAACATGCATAAATTAATTGTAAAAAATTCGAACAGACCCTAACAGATATAAAACAAACACCAGCAGAAGCATGTACTATCAATTAATTTGATAAATTAACAAGTAACCATGGAAAGAACACCAATGTTATAATACACATACTATCATAATGAATGTTAAGTCATGAAAGCTAAAATAATCAGTTTGAATGTTTCTAATTAAATGTATAGTTAACTAAAATCCCACTTCCTGTACCATCAATAAAACCTTCTATCCTCAACTGGGCGACAGATAAAAAACAATGTTCTAACATATTTCAAGCATTTTGTTGTTGCTGCTGTCTGTCTGTGTTCTGACATTTAAGCTTTCTGTGTCTCTTAACTGTGTGTGTGTGTGTGTGTGTGTGTGTGTGTGTGTGTGTGTGTGTGTGTGTGTGTGTGTGTGTGTGTGTGTGTGTGTGTGTGTGTGTGTGTGTAAGTGTAAGCTTCTTTGAGAGTTTGTTTTTATGTGTGTTGATTCTGATTATGAAACTCAATATAGAGTGTGTCATCAGCAAAATATCTGTTATTAAGTAGAGTGGACTCTTTTATTACTGTTTTTCACACAAACAATATCTTTGATGGAGGACAAGCTGTTAGATTTATGAAAACTGTGGACAGGATGAGGTTTCAGGCTGTCGAGGAGATTCAAGAGTATTAGAATGAGGGTTTTATTCCTACATTATGTAAAATGGGCACTCTTAACTATTGTTTCTTTCTGAATACTGTAATCAGACAAGCTACAGCTTAGCCGCTCATCATGGCTGATTCACACAGATGAAAAAAAGAGTCCAACAACACAAACCATTAAAAATAATAAGTTAGTGTTTTGTAGTATAACATAATCAGACATTAGGTTAGTGGCCTCAACAGCATCCTGGCTGATGAAATGGGTTGACAAATGGACAAGCGAGGATGTCACTCTGCTTCGCCCTGCTTCCTTTTGTTCTCATATTCGTCTACTTCCCCTTCCCTCTGCTTACTCTTTCATTATCTCACTCCAGTATATGTTGTTTGCAGTGAAGTCTATAATATGCAAAATATGCATCCACTAATTTCACCATTTACACCAGATACCTGCCAAGACTGTACTTCATTCAGAGATGAAACAATGGGACGAGGTTATGAAGAGAAAGACATCAGTGCCACATTAAGATAGGTCAAGGGTAGGGGGAAAAATACAAATAGGGGACAGGGGAAAAAGAAAAAAACATGGCAGAAAGAAATCTCTTGTGGACAGCTGTGGGGGGGTTAAAAAGGGAGAGTAGATAGCGAGTAGAGGAGGAGGGAGGGTGCTGCTACTTCTCATCCACTGTATGATCTGTGGGTGGCAGGAATGACTGATGGAGAACCACTCTAACTGAAGGTCACATCCGAAGTCTTGCCATTTTAGACTGCCACTGTCGCAAGGGAAAGGATAAATAAAGCTCAGACTGTCGTGTTTATTCACCTTGCTTTCTCTGTGGCGTTGTCGAAGGAGGGGAATGAGACCGACAGATGATGCAGGTTGAAGAAAATGGAAAATAGGAATGCCAATAAATGATTCAGAGTTGTCTAAGTAGGATTTATCTTATCGTACAGTACGTATTTTTTTCACAAAAGATGTTCTTGCACTGACATTCTCAGATTAATATTCAGTTCTAATAACAAAGACTTGATCTTCCTTGTTATAGTGTTTCCCATTGTTTAATTCAACCCAACTGATCAGTTTTTAAAATGCATTCCTGTTATTTAAAGATTTGTCTCTCCTCCAGACATTGCGACAATAGCGATCGTGAGTGATGGGGATGAGAGGATAGCTTTTCTTCAAATCCAGCTAAGAAGGATTTTGGTTATCAGTGTGATTATTTTTTACAAGAGAGAACAGACAATGGTAGCAATTACATAACCATTTGTCATCAAATCATATACAGCCCAAATAGGGGTGAGACAAATTTCTGGAGGAAAAATAAACTACAGCAGACAGCATGTTTCTGAGTTTGGTTTGCCCAGATTGTCACAAGGCTTAAGGACAGCAGTCTGTCATGGCTCCAAAGTCCCTGCAGTCTGGCTGGGACACAGAGATATTCGTCTGGCGCTGGAACCAGAGCTGGAGCTGGAGGTTCAGACGGGGTTGCTATCCCCCAGGCAGGGCAAAATGCTCATGGCCAGACGACCTGCTGCTGCCCAGCCTCTAATATCTGATCAAGAACCATCTGCTGAGGCTTCCAGAGCCCACACGCTTCCAGCACCCCTTCCCACTGTCTGACCTCTCCAAGGAGATCCCAATGGGAAATCAAGCTATTAGCATGATTCTGATCACTATTTGAAAATAAATAATCTAGGGTACAATGTGTTTGTCAAACTGTACAACAGCACCTTTTGTCAATTTTTGTATATTTACTATATGTGCGCAGTACAAAAATTCAACTTCAGTTATAAATGTTTTGCTTTGTTCTTTAACAAGCATGTGGGCCTCATCAAATTCACAAAGAAATACTCTACTGCTGTAGATGATTAGTTTTATTCAACTAGCCGGTGGTTACCACTGCTTTTTAAAATAAAATATTTAATTTTAAAATATGTAGTACAAATACAATACAACAATAATTTTACACAACGCAAGAAAATGTAGCTACATTTAACAATAAAGTGCAGCAGTGCCAAAAAGCAAATTTAAAAAAAAAAAAAGGATATAGTTCACTTAGCTGCTGTTCACAGGTTCAGTATGTTCCATGGGAAGTGACAAGTTTTATCAAAGTTTCTCCTCCTCCAGAGGTCAGCAAGTATTTGTTTAACTACTTCATCACTGTTGATTACTGTCTGATGTATTACCATTGCACATCTTGTTTTTCACAAATGTAGAACATACAACACAAATAATAAGCTGGATCAGTTCTGAATGTTTTGATGGCAGTTTTTTTCAAATGAGACAGGCTTAAGTGGTAAGTGGAAAGAGGTTAGTGTTTTGGTTGTTGTTCAGCTTTTCTCACATGCCACTTAGTGTGTCCATGGCAACAATAGGAACCACAACGTGGAATACCCTGAATTTTACTATACATATTTTTATATAAACACAACACAACACAAAAAAGAGCTTTGGAAAAAATCAGTCTTGTTGGCAGATTTTTAAAAAATCATGCTTTTCAATTTTACTTAATTTTTTTTGGAAGTAATGAGTAATGTTTAATACATAACATTTTGGTTTTTTTTTGTAATGATCCCAACACTGATTATGATCTAGCTAAAAATGTTGATACTGACAAGAGGCGGACACGTATGGATTCATAGAGTAGGCATGCCTATGGATCACATAAGGCATGTACTGTGGAATATGCCATCGGTGGAGTTCACATGAAGTTTTAATGGCCTGTGCAAACACTTTCTGTTCCTACTTTGTGTCGTGCAGCGCCATGCGCCAGGCCTTGATAACAGTTGGTTAATGGGTAATGTGCCACACAAGAGTGATGCTGCACTTTCTGTTTTCATTTTGTTGCTGTAGTGCAGTAATTAATCCAGCTGAACCCTTTGTGCTCACAAAATAAATGCTTTCCATTTTCATTAATAGACAACTCATTAGTACATAATGAGCAAGAAGGCAGTAGTCCCCACTCTCCCTGTGCAGTAGCCTATAGCAGAGGAGCATGCGCTACACTCAGCTAATTAAAACCTCGAATTGTGTTCTGTCTCCTTGTTTTGTGCTCTGGAAAGAGCACAGGGATGTATCTTTAAAACATAAGCTTAATGAATCATGGTATGTAAGTGTTACCTACCAGAGGAGAAAACATAACATGAGTCATCTGCAGTATGTTTATGTGTGTCTGTATATCACTTCCTACAACAACTTCCAACTAAAGTCCAAACTGTTAATTACAACAAGTGCAATTAAAAGTTTTCTATTGTTGTGACTGTTATTTCATTCATTCCATTTGTTTGTCTCTTTTATGAAAGAGATATAGTCGTATTAATAGTTTAAATTTGAACAGGGGTAAAAAAGTTCATTCTAAACCACTATAATGGATTTATTAGTTATAATTTGAGTTATAATGTCTGCAGTTTATATTTTTGAATATTAGCTGAAATTCAGTGAAGTTGAAGCTCAGTTCTACACTGCTGGTCGCTACTCTAAACTTTTAAATCCCACCAACTTGAAGTTTAAATCCATCTTGCACCAATGGTTAAACATAGAAAAGTTCAAGTGTAGTGATTAAAGGAAGTGACAAGCTGCCCCTATCTGTCTGGATGATGATTTTTGTCTGTCAGTGACTTTTCATCAGGACTGCAGTTTTAGAAATTTCTCCTAAACGTGATATTTTCCTGTTAAGTCCAATCACCTGTTGTCACTTGTTAAATAAGAGTAGTGGTGTTTTTTTTTTCTTTATTTCCTCAAGAGATGTGGAGAAAAAACAATCCAAGATGGACATTCAGGATGTAATTTCCTGAGGAGTGAAAACTGGCCATTCAACAATTCAGCAACTGTTAAAATGTACATCGCCCATGGGCATTGTGGCATATAGGACATTTTGAGAGGGAACAATGTTTGGATTAGCAGAAAACATATGATTTTGTCTATAGCATATATGACTTCATGTGAATTATTTAGCTCTGCTGAGATGAGCTGTATCATCGTTTAGTATTCTTGGAGTCATTAACATCCAGGTCAATGGTCACAACTGACTGGTGTCACTATCCATCACATAGTGGCTTCTTTAGTTCGTAACTTTAAATGATGGGCTGTCATTGTCTACCAGTGAGTGTGATTAAGAGACGAACAGCTACAGTGTTGGAATTTATCCTAATTACATTATAGTGATGATATATCAATAGTGCTTAATCATCTGAAGACAGTCACATTTGTTTCCGCCGCAGTCTGCACACTTTACTGCACACTTCGTTCCATGTGGCTCCATATGTACAGTATATAAATGTATCTATGGGCATACGCACACATAACGTTATATTCATACATGCATTCTTGCAGCACCTTCCATTAATGATATTTTGTCTTGATGAAGTGATGATTAGCTGTAAGGACTCCTCACTTCATGATGAGGATAAAATCGAACCCAATTTCTGGCTGTATAATTAAAACTATTCCCATAGTGGACTGCTGGAAGGCCACAACTTTAAGAGGTCAATAGAAGACAGGTTTCCAATAGCAGTCTAATTCAATCAGTCTGGGATGTATACTGTATATAAAGAATCAGGGAGGGATTTCTTATCACCAGCATGCTCTGAGTGTACATTTGCAGTATCAACGAGCCAGCATGCATCTACAGTCTCTCACCTGTACGCCTGGCTAATTATTATCTGCAATGGACATTATTAAACACTACAGGTTGTCAGTGACTGCTGTGGGTTTGTTTGATCTCAAATGTCTCTAAAATGTGGTTATATTACACTAGTTATTTAATAGTTTATTTTCATGTTCACTTTATCTTTTTTGTGCTGAGTTTAATGACCTGAGAGCATCTGAAAACCTCTGAAATTCAACTGAATGACTTCAAAAAAGCTGGCGAGCAGTTCAAAAAATAAACTTGGTTTCCTTTTCATTTTCAAATTGATAATTTGTAGTCGGCCAAATAAACAAATATAAATGTATTTTCAGAGATGTTACATTTTTAACGATGTAACCTACCAATTAGAAACAGCTGTTCTTCAGCATTTGACCCAGCTGTCCTCACATCAACAGACTGAATGGGTCACAATGTAAGGGTTTGTGATAATAAGGTTAGAAAAGAGGAAGAAGAGGGTAAGATAAGAGAAGAGGACTCAATCTCAGTCGCATCATTTCATCACTATAATCATTAACTAAAGTCAAATCCATCACATGCTGTTTATGGCTTCAATCTAGTCTTGTCCAGGTGTGGCAATTTTTCATTTAGACATGCGGTAAAGGTAGAAAGAAGCAGCTCATTGGTCACAAACGAGAGAAAGCATTCTCAATCAAGATGAAGCCTGCCTTGCATATAATGTTCTATATTTTGATGCTCACATCTGACAGATGGTACGAAAAGTGCCAAACTGTGCAAAAAAGTGCTGACAAAAAACTGATGCCGACAATCATTTATGGTACAAAGTGTTTGCCAACTTGTACATCACAGCACTTTTTGCACAGTTGACCAACTTTTGTGGTATTTGTCATATGAGCACATTAGAGTACAAAAATGCAGCTTCAACCTGATATATAAGTGTTTTTCTTTTTTCTCTAAAAAGCATGTGGGTCTCCTCCAAATTACTGTACACAAAGATAGACTGTACTGCTGTATAAGATGAGATGAGATAATATAGACATTTTCTCCAACTAGCAGTTGGTCACCACTGCCACATCTAGTGTTTCAAATATAAGCTTCCTCCCGCTGAGCCAGGCTGAAGTGGCAAGTAGAAAGAGGTTAGTGATTAGGTGGTTGTTCATCTTTTCTAAACTGCCACTTAAGCATGTCTATAGCAACCATAGGAACCACAACCTGAATTATGTGATACATCTTTCTCAGTGAACAACAATGTTTAAAACATTAGATCTGGGGCAACCTCAGTCTCTGAGCTGGATTATTTATATTGGAAACAGTGTGTATTTTATTTACCGATTATCTATTTAGCTAGCACTGTAAATATTGCGTCATTGGATGTGCCCCACAAAAGCATCATTGTCATCTCTCAGTCAAAATGGCAACAGCCAACATCACAGGGTAAAAGAGTTGGTGGCACCTGCTGGCTGTGTGCAAGCACCACACATACTTTTATTTATTTATGATCATTCTTCAGCTCCAGAGGTTGGTTGTAAACCCTTTTTTTGCAGATATCAGTTACAGACTGGCTGTTCTTGGAGCATTCACTGTCTGCTGCAGAAAAAACTTAAATGTAGTCATTTTGTGCTATTTCAAGTTGACAGTTATTTATTCCTTGATGTTTAACCTGTGTGTTTATTGCTTTTCTGTATAAGTTGCCATTGGGCAAATAGATGTGATTTTACAGTGAATGTAATAAACGCCAACAAAAAAAATCTTTAACAAGGCCTAATTAGCTATTTGAAATACTAAAATGTGGTTTGGCCGGTGTTTGCCTGTTGACTTGTTTTCTTTCCAAACTATAGAAATCATATTACATTAAAGTGTAATGATAAGAGAGTACAGAATCAGTCATGTTCTCTTCTCCTCTTCCTCTTTCTTTCATCATATTGACAATGAGAGGCTACATTTCTGAAAGGTAAAGCAAAACAGAAGGGAGACATTTATTTTCCTTAATTCGTAAATGCATCTTAAAAAATGTAGCTTTTAGTGTCCTTGGGCGTGCTTTCAGGCAGCCTTAACTTTGCTAGGCTTGTATACATCCACGGAATTGGGAAACCTGTATTGACATATGCCCTACTTTACATAATACTCAAACCCACAGGAGTGTTGCTGTGGGTGAATGAGCATATCAAAACGCCACTCACATATTCACTGCAAATTAGTCTCCAAATCCATATAAGCCAGTGATAGCTGGGAAGGAATGTAGGAATCAATGACGGAGGTTTTCTTTACATCCCTAAACAACAGTTATTTATGTGTACTGACACCAATCAGCATGGTGCCTCTGCTACAACACAGCAAGTTCAACAAATGGAAAAAAGTGCTTTATTTTGACTATTTATTATCATCTACCTAGTGTTTGTTCATTGTTTATCATTATTAAAATAGTGTTGCAGAGCATGTTACTACATTTTCTACAAATTTCTCCCCTACCCAATCTATTATCTTTGTGTGCACACAGAGAGGGAGGTTCGGTGTAGCGCCCTGCTGTTTACTTCAGGTAACACAGGGGTAATTAATTAATCCATCATTCAATTTATGCCTTGTTATACAAGTTGTGTTGTCTCCAGCATTTTGTTTAGCCATTACAAACTTGTGTCCACAATGCGTAATCTTTATATTGTTATATAAATATAAACTGTATATTAATTAGGGTAAAAGATCAAATTTCACCCAGTAACTGTTTTTAACTAAAATAAAAGGGGACATGTGTTTTTTTGTGGTTTTCTGATATCTATATACTGTTATGATATCAGATATCAATGTCAAACATGGTCAAGGTTCCAAAAATTGTATTTAATGTATGTTGAAATGCTCCATGCAATTTAAAAGGTCAGACTTTAACCCACTCCGACCACTTTGTTTGTGACGGTGCAATGGGGGGCTTAAAGTGACAGGAGCTAAAATGGCCTGTTCCAGACAGAGGCTGAACTGAGGGGCTGCTTGAAGGGGCAGTATAAGATAAATTAGTAGGTGTGTTGTTGTTGTTGTTGTTGTTGTTGTTGTTGTTGTTGTTTTAAACCACATTTAAAGATCTAATTGTTTTTTCAAGTATTTGACATCACTGTTTTTTTACAGCTCACAGCCATAAAGCAATGTGTACATTCAAAGATCGTAGTCTAACACAAACATTAGGGCCATTTTTGCATGTCGGTACATTTATCAAATGTTTGATACTCTTTGGAAGTTTTTGTCCTGTACATAGAGAAGTTAGCTGTCACATTTTTAAAGGCAGTCTGCATGTACTCTTAGCTCTTGCCAGAACATTTCTATTTGACATCTATTTGTCTTTCATTTACACAAATGACAAAAAGAAAAGGATAGGAGCCAGTGATTGTGACATGTTGGGTAATATTTTATCAGCTATGTGGCTACCCCGAAGGTTTTAACAGTGGTGAGAGACTGTAAGCCTTTTGGGTGAGAAGGAAATGGACCAAGGATTTTCTTTTAGTGATAAGGTTGACTGCACTGGGCTGTGAGAGTGCTTCACTAACTAATTATTTGAAGCCTCCTCTCAGATTAGGGTAGACATGCAGAGCTTCTGGACAGTCGCATAGCAGACAATCAGACCATGTAATAACCAGAGGGCCAATATTTGCTCAAATCCACTGTAACACCTCACAAAACAAAAGTGGGTAAAGCCCTAATGCTCAGTCCAATCCCACGCCACACTGCCTTGATAAACACAGACGCCACCCCCACAATGGACGCCATCTTTACTCTGGCAATTAGGCCAAG
This sequence comes from Scomber scombrus, assembly GCF_963691925.1. NCBI lineage: Eukaryota > Metazoa > Chordata > Actinopteri > Scombriformes > Scombridae > Scomber > Scomber scombrus. The sequence goes on along the minus strand of NC_084979.1, from coordinate 21,871,859 downwards.
CTTAGGATTATCACTTCCTCAGCCCAGCACACCACAAATCCATCCGGATTCAATTATTCCCCTTCCATGTTTATGGACATTTGGGCTTTTTGGGCACATGGCCAGCAGAGAACTGTTGTCAAGGGTTTGGAATGCTGAAAGTAAAAAGTTTTTTTTTTTTTTAAAGGATTCTTTTCCATTGTTTTTTATTAGTTTTTTTGTTGTTGTTTTTTATTCTTGCAAGTTTGACAAGTCTATTAAATAGAAATGAAAACCTTGGGAGCTTCCAAACACTGTCATGGTAAATATTTAATGAGGACAATAAGCTAAATTTACAGTATTTTTCTGCTTCACAAATATATCTCCTTTTTTAAATTTTTTTGGAAAATGTTGTTTGTTGTGTTAAAAAAAGAGCTACAGTACTTCCTTTCCTCCAAGCAATGTTTTGATCCACATCTTGTGGGCCAGGAGTAGTGGGTTCTGAGTAAAAACCTAAAATGCTTCCTGAAAGGATTTGATTTGCTCTGTCTCGCTGCACCTCAATGGCATTATTTTTACTTATCAGAAAGCTCACTCAGAGTAAATTGTTTAAGAGATCAAGTGTTTCCAAGGGTCTGGACTCTAGTCTTGCTACTTGAGGCCTCTCTGCAATGTGTTTACAGATGTTTTGTTTTTTTCTTCCATCTGGTTTCTCCATGTGGATTAGAGAAACGCTGCTGTGTGTATTTGTGTGTTGTGCTTACTTCTACTGTACACTCTTGAGTTTGCATATTCAGGAACAACTAAGCGTGAATGAATGTGGTAAAATAGATATTCTTTGCAGGTCTGAGATGAGAGACCCCCCTGGTTGTGTACAACCCCCCCCCCAACACCCGGAAAATCACTGCCTTGTTGGCTGTCATCTCCTGTATCTTGTGTGTCTGCCATACAGCAGCTTGTCAGCTCCTAACACATTCCTCTGTGTGTCTCCTCTCTTTTATCTACAGATACCACAGTGTCATCACAAAAAGGTAAGACAATGCTCAATCAGTCACCTGTGGATCTATGTGCATTTTCAGATGGGTGGCATGCAGGCGTGTTACTTTGTGTGGCTATGTGCGCTCTCAGTTTTCGCTAATGAGATGAAAAACATTTCATGGTGTTGTTGATGTTGATTTGAAATTGAGTCATTCAGTGTTTGTGGTACAGAACAATCAGTTTGATTACAAAGTCAATCACTCACACCCACTGACACCTAGACTAAATTATCCTGCTATCCCAAGATGACAGACAGCCCACAGTCTCTGTTATGTTCAGACTAATCACAGCTCTGTTTTGACTCCTCCACACTTTCATGTGTATGTTAATGTTGAGTTTTGGGGGAGGTGATTGTTTAGCATATCTTCAGAGAGAGGCGGGAGATGTAGTAAGGGGGGAAGATGTTTTGTAAGAATGTACCTGTAGGCTGTTTTGATTTGGCATGATGATAGGGACAGACAGTCAAACTGTCTAAACAGCTCCAGGGGTGTTTTTCTGAGTGGCAGCCTGCAGGTGTATGCACCAACCAGTCACATCCCTCTACTCTTCATATTGAAGATACAGTAATGGCAGAGGGTGTGTCACCCTCAGTGATTGTAAAGCACGAGCAGACAATCAGCCAGGAGAACTCCCTGCTGATTTTGTTGAAACTTCTTTGAATCCCTGCTGAGCTTATAAGAATTTAGTTGTTGTTTTGCACAAACTCTTATCAGAACAGAACAGAACGCAGGTGAAAATATTTTCATTGTCACCTGGATCTGATATAATGTGCACAACATTTTTCACCTTGCAAAACTTCAGATGTAACGAAGCTGCTTGTTGATACAGTGCCGGTGGCATTGATAGCATACAGGTTGTGACAGGTTACACTTACCCCCCCCCCCCCCATGCACACGCACATGCATGCACACACACATACACACACACTGTTGTGAGGCCTATGTATGTGATGACTATGGGTGTACGATGCTGTCAGATAGGCCTATAAAGGTAAGTGATGTCGGTTGCCCGAGCCTCTCTCTTTGATGAATGTTGAAGGGGAACAGAGGCTGGCGTGGTGTACATCATCCCTCCACAGCCACACTCACATATGTTTCTGAATTAGAGGGAGATAAATAAGGCCACACTACCCTGACGGTGAATGAATGCTCACTTTTGTGAACTTGTTTGTGTCCATGTCCGTGTCTGACTTTAGTGTATTTGTATGTCTTTCTTTTCTTGCTCATTCAATATGTCCAATTCAAACCTGTTTAGTCTGAAGCATCAACAAAAACATTCCCTGTCTGTCTCTCGGTCCCACACATTGAGAGTGCTAGGGAGAAAAATAGCCCGCTCTATTCATTCATACACTCTGAGTTATAGGTGGCTATGCAGCTATGACAGGGCCATCGGTACTGAAGAGCCATGGGACCTTGAGGCAAAGATAATGTACATAAACCATGTGTTTGTGTGTGTACATCTCTCAAAAGACTACAATGTTGTATGTGTGTGTGTTGCATGTGTTTGTGAGCATGAACGATCTAGAAAGCAGGATTTTTGTGCACTGACAGATGTTGGTCTCTGGTCTCGGTGTCTGTGAAAAGTGTTCATTGCTACATGTGTTAAACAGAAGGGCAGGACATACCAGTTAGGTCCAGATATTATTCTGGCTGTGGTTAAATAACCTTTACTGTTGCTCCACACCAATATCATGATTAATATAGGACCTCATTATAATGTGACCTTATTCTTTAGTTCTATGCTTCTGTGGAACATCCCCACTATCTACCCCCCTACCGTGACATCCTTTATCTAACACCTCTCCACCCCCCTACACTCTCTTCTTCTCCTTCCCTCTTCTCTGCCAAATGAAGTATATTTATGGCACCTGTGCTGGAAAAACAGTCTCTAGGAGTCGTCCCTCTAATTTCATTTTCAAAATGCCAGCAATAAATTTATCAAATGGGCTGAATCGAATCGGAGTCACACGCAGTGCCATCCGTCATGGGCTGTCCCCCAGGGGCCTGTGGGCGTATTTAAGCCAGCCAAAAACCTCTGCTGGCAGGAGAAAAAGACAGAGTGTTGAGAGGGGAGGGGGTTCCTGGTAGGGGGGAAACCAGATGAATGTATTGGAGAAATATGCGCAGAACAAAGATGTGTGTGCATATCTTTATGTGCTTAAATGCATATGCACAAGCATGTGTTAGCTTGTGCGAGAGTGTGGATGCATGCATGCATAGAGGTCAATGCTAATTGTTCAACACATAGGAGGCTCATGCTAGAATCTCAGTTAAGCACTTTGGCTGTCAATGTGGCAGCGTAATAATTGATTAATGACAGTACAAGTTAATTGATTGTTTTGCTCATTTTTGCATTTGTAAATCCCTCTCAGTTCAAACACCACTTTGAGCTTGATCCTCTCTCTTGCCTCTGAAAACTCCAGGTTCACACGCTCTGTGCCCTCCCATTCCCCTCCTATTTCTCAGTCCCTCATCTCCTCTACCTGACTTTGGCACCCTTGCCTTACTCTCTAAATGCTTTCGTCCCTCTTTTCCTTTTGTTTCACCCCTCTTTCCCTCTGCTTATCTTTCCTTCTCTTCTTAGCATTTATCGTTGTGCAGGTTAAGCCAGGCGTGAGTGAGGGTAAAGCAGCTTAGTACTAACAGGGCTAATGAAGTCAGGCCCCGTATTCCTCTGACGGGGATCAGTGGCCCTACTCTGTGAAGCCCGTCAGCGTTTAATGATTAGATGAAACATTCAGACACCCGCTACGAGAAGACAGGCACACTGATATGTTGTAATACCCAACCATGGTCTCGCTTAGGCAGATCCACAAACATTTATGCATGTGCACGTATTCGCCACACACAGATACATACAGTACCAACACACACTCACATGTGCATGCTCACATATGCTCCCACTCCTCCCAATGTGCAATGGTATTGATATATGACCCAAACATAGCATCAAGGGTATACACAGCAAAGTGATGGGGATAAAAAACGAATGACAGTGAGAGTCAGAGAAGGAGCAATCTGGCTATTGATTCCCGCTATGTGCAGGAAGGTGGAGAAAAAAAGTAAGCTGCATGAGAGAGATTTTCCTCTCGCCTTGATGAACAGATTGTAAACAACTCCACACGCCCTATTCAAGATGCATGCTGTGATCCATGATTTTTCACCACGTCTCACTCCTGCTAAAAAAGTATGATAGAGGATCAATCAAAAGGCCAGCATCTCAAAACCTTTTTGAACATTTCAAGATTAATCTCTGATTAATTCAAATCCTATTAAATTGAGTTATCCTTGTCTGTGCCCACGCATGGCAGTTTAATGTGTGGTTGTGGTTGGTAGGGAGTATTTTTAGTATGTCAGTATGTGTGTCATTGTCAAAGTAGGAGGGTGTTTGTTTATGTGTTTAAATGCTAAAACAGAAAAATAGAGTGACAGAGGCAATAGTTGGGTCAACAAGCTGCCTGTTTGTGAGAGTGAAAGGGTGCCTATGAGGGCTTGGCCGCTTTTTGCCCTATTAGCCACACATGCTAATTTTCCTGTCAAGTTACATCTACACAAGGAACCTATACTCTTTTCAACTTCCCTCTGTCTGTCTCTCTCTTCCCCATCTCCCTCTTGTCTAAATCTCTATGTCCAGATCGCTCTCTCATTACATTTTGTTCAATATCTCTCTTCTGCTGCTAAATTGGAAACATATTCTGTCCTCACACCAGTAATTCCTCTCCCTCATGGGAAAGTACCTGTTTAGCTCCAGTTGAGGAATCTTAAAACGTACGATTTAAATTGAATGTATGTGCATTTCTTCTAGTGTGTGGCTGCTGCTGCTGCTGCTGCTGCTGCTGCTGCTGCTGCTGCTGCTGCTGCTCCAAAAGTCTCGTGTATCTCTGGGTTTGCAAAGCCTCCTTAAAATTACTTGGGAAAACTATTCCAAGTACATTTTTACAGGGAAGCACTTTCTTCACATCCAAAGAAGTGCAATTACAGCACAGCTACCATTAAGAGAAGTAGGCTATAGTTGGATTACTATACTCTATCCTGAGGACTGGGGGAATTATGGCATGTCCTGCATGTAATATACAGTATGTTGAGATATGCACAACATGTTTATGTGCACACTTACGTATGAAGAGCCAAAAGATCACATGTGGTCCAATGATTGATGTATTCACTGTAATTGATGATCGTGAAGGAATTGTATCTTTTGCCTGAGGCTCTTAAATTATATTTCAAGTATATTATTAAATTATCTTTCTTGCCTTGTCTTGTGATGGTTTGGTAACTTTGATAAATAGTCAAAGGCTACTTCTGGCAAAGGCTACTTCTCATTTGAGAATCAAATCTTTAACACAACACAAAATGTTAAACTACTGGTTTATTTTTGGCAGTCTAAATGAGTGTCTCTCTGTTTTGTTCAGCTTTTAGAATCGCCCAGTGAGCTTAATTCTGAAAATAACAATACAGTAATCCTCATGTGATCTTCTCAGCTATTAACAGCTTCATAAATTCGGCTGTGAAAAAGCCTCCCTGACACTATTGCCACAGCAGAGTGTGATGAGTTTGCAATACCGTTCACTGACAAGATAATAAACATTAAGCTGAGTACAAGCTTTTATGTTTGAGGAACCATGCCTGGTCTCATGTAGAAAATAATGTAATTAAAACCTCATACTGCCTCCTTGATGCATTTCCTGGGCACCGTTTTATATAGACATGTTCAGTTGATGAGGTGGTTGAAGTTGTGGTCATTACCTGAAAGCTGCTATTGTAAAACTGACATCTTAACCTCTAAAATGCTTCACAAGCAACAACATTTTTTATCCACTTTAGTGGGTTTTGCTGAGCTAAATTCGAACCTTATTGATATAAAATTTTAGATTAACACACTCGCTACAGCACTGACACAGCCCCAGCTAAAGCAATAGATGTCATAGGGTTAAATGTGGCAGAACATGGCCCTGAAAATTCACACCATGTGCTCACAATTAGTAAGACTGGGTTATTTTAATTGACCAGCTCCATGATGTCCAGTGAAATAGAAATAGATATCTTCCTTCCATCCATTCATTTTCAACTACCTATCTGTAACCGGGTCACAGCGACATTAAACTAAGTAAGGAAACCTACACATCCTTCTCTCCAGCAACACCCTCCAGCTCCTCCTGGGGGATCCCAAGGTATTTCCAGGCCAGGAGAGATATGTAATCCCTCCAGTGTGTTCTGGGTCTGCCTCAGGGTCACTTACCAGTTGGACATGCCTGGAAAACCTCCAGAGGGAGGCGTCCAGGAGGCCTCTTAACCAGGTGCCCAAACAACCTCAGATGGCTCCTTTCAATGCAATGGAGCAGCTGTTCTACTCCAAGCTCCCCCCAGATGTCCGAGCTCCTCACCCTATCTTTTAGGCTGAGCCCAGACACTCTCTGGAGGAAATTCATTTCTGCTACTTGTATCTGTGACCTCATTCTTTCAGTAAATACCTAAAGCTTGCAACTGTTGGTAAGGGTGGAATGTAGATCAACTGGTAAATTAAGAGTTTTGCCTTCTGGCTCAGCACCTTCTTTAACACAACGGTCCGGTACAGCACCTGCGTTACTGCTGATGCTGCACCGATCCGCCTGTCAACCTCATGTTCCATCTTACTTTCACTTGTGAAATCTTCATAATGCAATATAAAGTTCAGAATACAGCAAAATCTTCATTAGTGATAACTGCACTTGCAATGGAATTTGTGGTTCTGTCATCAGTAATTATGTTAAAAATCAGTAAGCAAACATTACAAGAACAATGCTTTCTACAGAAAACACACTTTTCTGTGTTTGCATTTACCTAATACAAATTTAAATTAATTTGAGTCATTTTAATGCACGGACCATAACCTGCCCTTATTAATGTGTGGGTATCTTTTTTTAAATGTCTTTATTTGTCTAAAATAGTTGCTGCAGAAGCAACACAGAATACATTTGTAGCCTAGTTATCTTGAATCTTATTTTTATAATAAAGGAATCAATACCCAAGCATCGTGTGTATTCCAACATATAATGTGAAATCCACTTTATTTATATAATCCTGTTTTATAGGTGCAGAACGGTTTGTCGTTATTAATCATCATCACTCCCATTTGTTCCAAACAGTAGTATCAATAGGTAGGTAGGATCTGTTACTTTGATGAACAATAATAGCCTTGAGCGTCACAACTTCAAGCATAGTTTATGATTTGAACAAATTCATTATCTTTCATATAGTTTTCTCTTGAATTGAGCCAGATGCCTTTAGCCTTTGATAATTTAGACCTGTAATAAATGTATGTATTCTTTTTATAGTTCAATGTTTGTTTTATTTCTGTGTTTACTGACTTAATTGGGTGACAGTTAATACACAATGAAAATTGAGAGATAATATGATTGGAACATGAACATAAAAATAGAACTTATCTATATAACGCAAAGTCAACTGACTGCCTTTGTATGATTCTGATGACAAGAATGATAATAATATAATATAATGCAATGGTATTAATTATTTTCAGACATCTCTAACCATAACAGAGTGAAGTTTATAGAGCTTTTTGATGACATAGTATCATATGGTGATACAGGTGGTGCTTTGTTTTACTGCAATTCATAAGTTTTCCCAACTGTGTAAGCTCTAAGTGTTAAAATATATTAAATTAATGTGTTGTTTTGGAAAGGAGTACAGATACTCTTAGTCTTCCATCTGCCACCTCTTATTCCAACAGTCTCCCTTTGCCGTCACCACACAGTATATTGTATGACACAAGCCCACTGAATGTGGAAGATGGATTGGCATCACAATCCACTTTTACAACCCTCTTCAAATGACTTTTATATAAATACAATCACTAAGCCAGTTTAAATTTAACTTTTAAGTTTTCATTCCAGCTCAAAATTCTGCTCTGGCTGTCCAAGATGCAAAACTACAAATAACGCACTGCAATTTTAATTTAATTTAATTTATTTGAACTTCCATCAACTCACTCCTACATTTCTATCAGACGAAGTGAACTCACTCAGAGCTTGATGTGTCCACTCAAATAACAGGAGTTGCTTTCAGGCTTCCTATGTGGCAGTAATGACTGAATGAGTATGTGCGAACATGCCATGGTTTGTTTTGTGTTGCGTCCTGCTCATGCTTCACTGGATCCCTGTGACGAGAGCCATGATTATTTTGACCTTCTTCTTTTTTTTCTACTACTGCTGGGTCTTTTCTGCAGGAGAAGGGTCATTTTTGACATGATCTTGTCTACATTGCTTTCCTAAAGCCAACTAATAAGGCTCAGCATATATGGGATTTAAATGCCAACAGATGATATTGTAGGTTCAGGACAGACCCCCCGACAAGTATAGTTGTAATCTCTGTGACAGTTAGGTAGGTGTTGAGTACTCACCACCTACGTCTTTTTTCACCAATCCTGTCACAAATATTTCAATTATAAGCAGTAACTGTAATAGTGTCAAAGGCTCTTCGTTATTGCTCACAAGAGGTTGATAATGCGTTTTGTTTGCCGGGGTAAACCCTGCAACATGTCCAATTGAGTGTTAGCCAGAGATAAAGACTAAACCACACAAAGCGGGCCTCAGAAGACCCACATCTTAGACTCATTAAGGCTGTCTGGGCATTGAAACATTTCTTAGGCAGAGACAGAGCACAGATAAAAACGGAGACAAGTAAAACCAAAAGAATGGAGACGGAAGTAAACTGATCACCACTCTTTCGTATAGAATCCTGTTCTTAAGCCTAAACAGCCAATTAGATCCGGGAACAGTCTGTTCCCTTGACAGATGAACTTAATTTGATATCCTGTGTTCTGCTCAGTAGGGTGCAACACTGATTGCACCTATGGATGGAGTTTTCCGGCCATCCATACCAGCTAAATGTAATTGACTATGTAGAGATACTGCAGTTTATCATAACTGCTCTCTCTTTGGTATAACAGACAGTCTTAAAGGTTCATCAACTTTGTATCTGATGGTGTGTGGCAGGTATATGGAAGATTAGAGCATGGTCGCAAGCCCAGGGATGCTTGTGTAGCTGTTTGGCAGCCTCCAGAAACTGGCAATCCCATGGACCAAATAACTCTTGTCATGATTCAACAACATGTTATTGTCACAGGACTACCTGCTCCGAGTCACTTAGATGATTCATACATCTTTGTCTGTTTACTGACAAAGCACCACAGTTGGGCTTGAAGCTCTACAGGGTTGGCATTGCCAGGGAAGCGGGTGGCATATTGCAACCAGCAGGACAGCTCCTGTGTAGGCCTGCAGGGCAGAGGGATTTGGCCAGCTGGGATTAGCCCAGCAGGGTGAAACAAAGGGATACAGACAGGGAGGAGAAGACAGAGTACATCAATCTCTGCTCAGTACACAGACACCTGAGAAACCTGAGAAAGAGCTGCTGAAGATCATGGTGAGTCTAGTTCATACACTGTTGCGCAATACACACCCAAACCTCTGCCAGTGCTTTGTTATACAACCAGAGCTACACTAATCAGCAGTAAATTCCACATTAGATTCCACATTATCATTTGAAATAGTTTTGCACCTTTTCACACTTTTTTTTGAATATAACAACGGCTATAAAAATCTGAGTGAGGACATTCAAAATGCCCATAATGAGGTAAACACTTCTCCCGACTCCACTGTCACACTAATTAACCAGGCTTATTCCTTCTACAGTGCTGTGCTCTCAAACCCTGTCAACTGCTCAAAGGCATGTCACCACAGTAATGGCAGATGGGTATTTTCAAGCCAAACACAAATAAGAAAGTTGAAATGGTTAAAATACACACACACTAACAGGAAAGAAAGCAGAGCCATTTGCCTCTGACAGACTGCTGAGGAAACATGTCTTTATTCTTTCCTCGGCCTGGTTCATTTCTGTCCGAGGGATGGATCTAATCCAAGAGTTTATTATCGAACTTCAGATGCAAAGCCTGTTCGTTTTTTGACACCAAAGAGGGCCAAGAAAATGAATCGGGTTCTGGACAAATTGGCATCACTCACATGAGCGCAATGGGAAGAAATACTCAAATGTAGAAGTCATGTCTTCCTTCAACTCTTCTCCAGCATTTCTTCAGAATTCTTCTGATAACTATTCTATTTTTTACAATTCACAGTGTATGCAGAGACGCTGCTGAGTATATAGTGTATTGTGCAAGCTATTGTAAAGATACTTTTAAAGCAAATTGTTATGTTAGTGTTGTCTTCCCTTTGGGCTAATGTAATAAGATATAGTTATATTACAGAGGGAAACAGAGAGAGAGTAATAAAGTATCACACTGTGTGGTATATTTGCTGCATCAGGTACTCTGGCCCCATATTTCCTTCTCCCTACATCGAAGAATCCCCAGGGTTCACCTCCCTCCCTTCTTTGAAACCAAACAATGAAAGGCTCCAGATGCATCCTCCACAGGAGACCACTGGGGCAAGAGAAGACAACCACAGTAAATTATGTGACATTTAATTACCAAGCAGAAATTGATGCCTTACAAGAAAAATGACACAAAATGGTTAAAGATTTAGAGGAGACAATAGAATCATTCATTAAATTACATTATAAGTTACAAAAGGGATATGGGTGAGAGGAGAGGATCATTAGGGCGATCACTGAGGTTTGCACTGGAGCACAAGGTCCCTTTGGGAATGTTGCTAATGCTCCCCAATGCCTTGATGGGATTACCTGCTGGAAAATGATGAAAAATATTTGCAAAATTATTAGTCAACCATATAAACTCAGACCAGGGACTAATTAAAAAAATGCATGCATGTCATATAGCATCATGGTTTCAGCCAGAGAACTAAAGCCTTTTTGTCACCCTCCCATGGGGCTCTTAATCTTAGCTTTTTGTGCCACTTAAAGTTACCAGTTTTGCACTCAGCAAAAATCAGAATAACAAATTACTGTGCAAGCTATGTAACTTTCCAGTCAGCCTTTTTACCCTGGAGAGAGACATTGCACCTAGGAAGTGAGATAGACCCAGATGGATTATTCTTGGCTAATTCCAAGCACAAATCAGCACGCAGCCATCAATAATTCATGTGGAAGCCTTTGAAAAGTAAACACTGCTTAGCCCATTAAGAATCCAGATTGGCGGAGTGCCATAAGAGCATGAATACTGTACGAAACTTACAGTAAAGTCCTGAAATGAAAAATATCCTGTTTTAATCATGTGTCATTGTGTTCATTGTTAATTTATCTATTGATATATGCTAAATATATGATAAAAAATCTGAATCTGACTATTTTACATCAAAAGTATTTTCCTGTAAATCGGTTTAAAATGTTCGATGACTCATCCTGCACTCTGGGGTGTTTACAAACGTTCATCCAGTCAAATGTGACTTTGGGTCAGTAGCTGACCACACTTGTCATTTAAAACCGTACTTCTCTGTTTTGGGGTCTTTGTAGCTAACAGAGTAATATCGAGAGAGATATGTGTGTTTGGAAATCAGTGGGCAAAAACTTTGATTTCATTTCCAAAACAATGTGGCTGACGTTTAATTTATTCATCTCTCGCTCATCTTCCACCTTATCTAACAACAGGTGGGGGAGGTGTGTTTGTGGAGCCAACAGTCCTCTGTAGCTCCATTTCTCTTTGCAGCTCTGTATCATGCTTAACTCTGTAAGCCCCGACCACTTTTTAGGGGTCCAATCAAATGCAACAGATTTGATTGAAACCCTATTTATAATTGTACTGTGCTCAAATATTCCATTTAACTGGGAAATATGTCACAGTAGCTACAGACACTAAACACAGTCTTACCTCTGTTTCACTCAGACTTTAACTCCGCATATGAAGGATCTGTAGTCACTACAGAAAAAATGTTTGTGCTCTAAAGGGAAATCCAATGCTCATTAGAATAAGTTGGACCTTTTGCAGATCTATGATCAGTACTACCTGGTGCAGTCACTAAGTCTTCCGCTGGAGCAAAAGATTGCTAATGTTGCTGAAATGTTGCTAATGTCCCCTGATGTCTTGATGGGATCAAGGATTACCTGCTGTAAAATGATCTGAGATCAGGTACTGTACTAATTAAAAAGTTGCATGCATGTCTTATAGCGTTGTAGGTTCAGCGAGATAACTAAAGCCCTTTGGTCACCCTTCCATGGTACTCTTAAGCTTAGCTTATTGTACCACATAAAGTAACCATTTTAAACTCAGCAACATCAGGATAACAAATTATTGTGCAAAGCTATATAACTTTGCAATCACCCTGTTTACCCTGGAGAGAGACATTGCACCTCGGAAGTGAGGTAGACCCAGATAGCTTATTCTAGGCTAATTTCAAGCACAATTCAGCACGCAACCATCAATAATTCATATGGAAGTCTTTGAAAAGTAAACACTACTTAGCCCATTAAGAATCCAGATTGGCGCAATGCCATATTGGCACAAATACTGTACACGACTTAACTCCAAATACAGAGGAATTGTAGTCACTACGGGAAAAACATATTTGTGCTCTTTATGGAAATCTAATGCTCATTAGAGGAAGTTGAAGCTTTTTGCAGACGTATAGCCAGTAAGCTACTACCTGGTGCAGCATTAGCATGGAATTGATGCTAAAGATGACAGTAGTGGAAGGCAATTAGAATGACAGCTGGTGCTGGGATGTGTTGAGTTTTGTGGATTGATTTTCTCTGTCAGCTTTGTTTCTATGCATTTCAGACTTGCACTTTTATTCAGTCACTAAATGCACATAGATTAAATGCTAAAGAGGATCATGCTCTCACTGTATAGTTCTTTTTTGCTCTTCTTTTTTGCTATATAATTTTCACACTGGCTTTCCCTCCCATTTAGTCAGTTATTCTTTTCCTTTCCTTCTTCTTTTATGTGCTGTTTCAAGGTCTGTTTGTGATATTAAGGCTATTGGGAGTTGCTGGTTGTGTGGTATGTTTACGTAGCTTTTAGCAATTCCCGATCCTCAGCACTGTAATTCCCACCTGAGTAACGCAAGATAGGGAGTGGTCTGTGTCTATGTCTGCCTAAGATGCTCATTAGATAAAGTGGAGGTTCATGTACTGCACTTCCACCAGTGGTATTACAATCTCTGTGTGTACTTCTCTCTTTCTTGCTCTCTTTCTCTCATCCTGCAATGCTCTGGAGATGGTTTACTCAGTGCAAACAGCATCTGTCCGGGAGAATAATAACATCTATAATCGTTCCCCAGAGAGTCAACTGTGGAAAACAGATTTTTTTTCTTGTCTGTTTTTTTGTTGTTGTTGGTTTTTTTTAACTCTGCATCTCAAAGTTTCACTATGATTTAAAAACACCACACACTGGATATTCTGTAAAATCCATCAGTTTCAAATGAGTAGTGATACAAATTTTACATTATCTCTTGTAAGAAACTCTCTTACTACATATTTTACATTTTTTTCTTCCCCACATCTTTTGAAGCATAGCTTATCAGCTCACCAACATGGGATTTCTAGTAGAGTTGAACCTGAGAATTACCATATCAGGCAAGTACAAGACAAGGGAAAGTCTTTGCAATAGTGCTTTTCCAACTTTAGAATGTGTGGCACTCATTATTTTCCCTTAACCCCTGCTTGGATGTGGTAAATAGTCCCTGAACTTCTAACTGGCAGAAACCAAACAGTTTTGGAGGGAGTGACTCGTCTTTCCAACATAGTATGTGGGGGGGAAGGCATATTCACATAGGATCAGATTTTCATGGCAGGTTTTCAGGCGTATGCATTTATGTTTCAATGCAGGAGTAAAATAGAAAGACTTGAAGAGTTCCTGGATGGATTCAATGCTTACTATGTGTGTAACTGTGTAAGCATGTTTTAGCAAGTGTGTATGTGCACACAGATAAAAGTAGATGCATGTACTGTACATGTATGTGCACACTCCATCCACGAGAGTTATCACTCTTGTTGCAGCTCGTTCCATTAGTGGGTAGGGATTCCTGTGCTCTGCTCCTAGCCAGAGGAGACCAATTAAAGCCATCAGGCAACGTCGGGGGAGCTGAGCTGCTCTCAGAGCCTGCGGAGCTGGAGAACAGAGGGTTTAGACTGGCTCCATCCTCCACGATCAGCTCTGCACCGCCTGCAGAAAGGCAGTACAGGGAGATCCTTAGACAATTACAGGAATACACATTACTAAATGAGACAAGGATGTTAATACATTTATTGTTAATACTGTTTGGATCTGTTTTTCTCTTGGTTTAGTTCTCATCTCTTGTAAAGTGCATTGCATCTATTTGCATTAATATGCTTTATAAATAAAGATCATGATAATAGTTGTTATTTTAGGTCAGGTCAGTCATTTACACAGTTAACACATCTTTGCAAATGATTGCTCATACTTATTCTTAAGGGCAATTTCCAACTAAGCCTCTTAGGGCTGTAGATGATTGTTTCATGAATTCTACATGTTCCAGTATATTTCATTTATTTCACAAAAGAGAAAAAAATTATGTGTACATTACCTTATTATGAATCACGTGTCCCAATTCATTAAGATAATATAAGATATACTTTATTGTCCCATCAGGGAAATTTGTCTTGGGCATGAGGTGCATCAGTGCATACATAAATTATACATTAAACAAAAATAAAATTAAATACAGCAGCAGAGACAGTGATCGTACAGCAATACGATATAATATTATTATAAGGATAATAAAGTGTATGTAGTAAAATGATAATTAAAATAAAAAAATAAAAAAATAAAACAAGAATTGACTAAAAGCAGGAGATCCATCATCAGAACATTTGAAACGGTTGCCTTTGAATGATTTCAGCTTTAAGAAGCTTTATTTTATTTAACTAAAAATAAATAGTTGATTTTAAAAAAATACGTTTTCAGTGCTATAAGGATATTTTTCTGAGTACTCTTAAAGCATTGCCTTCTCCCTAATAGAAATGCAGAAAGGAGGAACAGAGATTCAACACAGTTTGAGGCCTTCCCAGTGGGTGTTATTATTGTGTGGTTTTCCTGCAGCCTTCCACACTAATGCGCCTCTCGTCAGTGATGCCCGACCATGCTTCGGGGCTTTGTTATAGCATGGAGGCCAGAGATGTCATACCCTGTTACAAATAAGGCACCAAATATGAACTTCCTTTTTCCTTTTCCACCCCTCCCTCTCTCCTGCTCCCCGCTCCCCGCTCCCCCTCTCCCTCTGCCCTGGGGATCACTGCCGCGGAAAAAGAGCCTGCTCCGTAGTGTCTATACTCAGTAGGTAATAACTCGCTGTTCAGACTCAGATAAAGAGCTCCATTCATTAAAGTGGCTGCTCTCTTTCTCCACACGAGTGAAACCCATCCCCTGGGAGAGCAGCGGTGAACTACAGAGTTGAAGCCACAGGCATAGCCTTCACCATCCCTGATTGCTTCCCTCTGAGCTATTTGGTAGAAGAGCCTAACTCCAATCTCCTCTCACAAACACTGCATACCCGTTCCCAGTGCCTCCTTTTCCATCCCACCCTCAATTATTTAAGTGGGAATCCCTAAATCTGTTTTTAACTAAATTTTTCATTCCCCTGCCTACCTTTTAATACACTAACTGCCTTTATTATCCCCTTCTCCTGCTACCGCCGTCACCTGCACATTTCCATCTGCTGCCCTAATCACACCTCCACTCTTTTTCAACCCTGTCACTTCAGTTGTTTCCCCTTCACTCTCTTTGACTTTCTGTTTCACCTGCTCATCCCCATCGACAGCTTTGATAATTTCTCTTTCCTCGATCTATTCGTCCCGTGTCCATTTACCCTTTCCCTCCCCATCTCTCCCTCTGTCTCTTCAGCGTGTCTGTGAGGTCCCTGAGCTCTGGGAGTCACTGATGCGTGTACCGGTCAGCGATACTCATGGGTAATGTGTAGATCATTCATCCTGTGGACAGGTATGTAATAGAGGCGGGACGAACGGGGAGAAGGGGGACAGTGGGAAATCTCTAGAGGTACGAGAATCAATTTCATCGGGAATCACTGGAGCAAAGAAGCAGAACCTCTCTCTCTGTCTCTCTCTTTGATCATCTCTTTTTTCCCCTTTCTTTCTTTTTCTCTCTGTCCTGTTCTCTCTGTCTCTCTCTATCTTCATTTCCCCCACTCTGCTATCTCATTCCTCTGTGACTGCTCGTACTGATCAGCTCACACGACACTCAAGCATTACACAAGCCAAGCAGCAGGACAAATCCCTACACAAATTAGAACATAGAAGCCATTATTTAAGTCAACCCCTTCTCCAGCAAGGAAAATTATAGTTCTGTGTTCAGAAATGCAGAACAAAAGAAACAGACTTTTTTCCCCCCTTCCACCGTATCTCCCTGGGCAGAGTAGTGCATCAGAGCAAACCAAAAAGAGACAGTCAGGAAAAAAAAGCAAGAAAATTTGGATCTGACAGAGATTGCTACAGTGCTACTAAAGCCTGCAATGGCGAAAGTCCTGTACTGTCAGTAAGAGTCAGTGGAGACAAACAGCAGTAACATGCATGCTGGCTCTTTCATTCACCTGTGAAATAGAGCTATGGTTAAAACTGCCTGATATGCATGTACTCAGCTACCTGCAGCAACGGCGTGCATGCTAACGTCTTTAATGGCATGACCATTCAGCACAGGTTCCACTTCATAAACTGAAATGAATGACTATTGGCTGACTAACACACACCATTTGACCTGGCACACTAGAGGAAACGATGATGTGGGAGACAAGGAAAATTGTTCATCAATCACCACCACGGATGGTCAGGCGCTCTCATCTTGTAGTAGTAATGTTCATTGAATTGATTATGGAATGATGAGGTGGAGTAAAATGCTGTCTCTCACACATTTATAGTGGACTGATTTATATATATATATATATATATATATATATATATATATATATATAATGGCCATAAAATATTTGCACAGATGTTAATGTCTACACAATGCCTGCGATGGAGTGTCAATTATGTGCATCATTTCTTATTTTGAGATGTAGGAATTAGAAAGAGGGAGACAGGGAAAGATAAATGAAAGACACAGAAAGCTAAGGGAGGTTCTGCTGAGTGGGTTTTCCACTCTACCAGTACAGAAATGATGCATAACTCCACAGTATGCCCTTTAATTGGTGCTATTAATATCAGTTAAAGTTTTAATACCTATTTATTAAAACTTAAACTTTTTTTCTGAGGCCTAATGTGAATAGAATTATGAATCTCAAGGGCTGTGCTCTATAAAAAGGCCCACACATAAATTATTAATGCCCTACCACTTCATCTGCAAGATCTCACTCCTCCAAGATTTGTTAAAAAGGAAATAACCCAAAGGTCTAATATTAGGATGAATTTTCAACATTAAATACTCTACATGTGCGATCCACATTTCTTGAATAATTCTGTTAAAACTGTACACATTACCTCGACATTGCTAGAAAAGTTCTAGCAGTGCCTTGAACCTACTCATCATTAGCTTGTAGAACAAGTCAGGCGACCACTAGTCTAAATTGGTCATGTATAAAATGTAAACAGAGTGTGGAGGCAGACAGAGAGGAATGCCAATGTACACAGCAGCCTAATTTGTCTGTTTATATCGTTAGTCCTATCCTCTGTCAGATAATCTGTGAAAAGCCCTAGCACTTATCTGCCAAAAAAGGCAATATGAACAGGGAAACATTTTAGGAAAACCCTCACCCAGTTATCCCCTGTTATTAGAATTAATTATGGTTCAAAGATTAGAAACTTTCTATTCTGTCAATGAGTTATCTGTAGTCTATACTTTGAACTTAACAAAAAAAAAAAATTCTGCGGGCAACAGAAGCACCCGTGGTCTGAAATGCCTTCATGTAGCCTGATATTAGAAGATAAAAGGAATAGATACATGATAAGCAGAACCAAATCTGTGAGACCATTTGTCACAATGCAGTAGTATGTGTTTCATTAGTATGGGTTAAGATAAAGATTTAGCAGAATGATATCTAAGATAAAAATGAAAAATGTTCATATTGAAAATCTGCACATGTGATGTTGATAAAATAATGAGTTATGTATTTTGTTGCTTTGTTTTTTTAAAAACTTAAAGTGTTTTCTGAACATAAAAGACAGCTGCCAGATACTGACAGAACTTTCATGGCATTTCTGGTATTGGACTGGGATTTGGATTTCCATCAATAGAGTTTCAGGAACCCCTGGTTTCGGTAAAATACCATTAACTTATCCCATAGACAACATTGTGTGACTTACAATCAGTTTGAGCACTTCTACCTTGGATCAGCATGAAACTCTCCTGGTTGAATCATCGGCACAAAAGATGAACAGTTGCATTAGAAAATATCTGGTTCCTTGACAAAAAGTTGAAGGTACGAAATGCTGTCATCATGAACATTTTCGAGATATAAGTTAAAGGGAAATTTAAGCATTTTTCAACCTCTGCCCTATTTTTCTCATCTTTTGTTTTTAAGTGACAACATTTTTTTGAAATTGATCCAGTATTGATTGAGAGCGCTTCAGCCAGCAGCCGCTAAATGGGCTGCAATGTGCACTATAAATGTACGCCCGCTGAGAGTGCTTAATTTTGCCACTGATGGGCTCAGATTGTTATTATAAATGTCTGACAATATTTTGGAAAGTACCCTACAGAGAAAAATGTTTTTTTTATTTTTACCTTTCACTTGATACAGTCTGTTTTGTTTTGTTGATTACATTTTGTTGATTACATTGTAGCCCGTTTAGTGGCTGCTGGCTGAAGTGCTTTCACTCAATATTGGACAGTTTTTTTTAGACACAAGAAGTTAAGAAATTAAAGTAAGAAATCTCTGCACACCCTTGGTACTGGCAGGTGCATAGGAGAGAAGTGTAATCAAAAAATGAAAAAAGCTCAGGCACACTGTCTTGCTCACTTTTATATGTTTTATTGAGTCGTAATGTTTTGGTCTATCTAACCTTCATCAGGTTTATGGCCAGTGTTGTTGTTTTTTCATTTTTTGATTACACAAAAAGGTGGAAAAATAGGGTCCAGGTTGGTAAAAATACTTTAAATAAAGTCGTAGTTAATTCCTTTTAACTTCGACTCCCAAGGTCCATTTCAGCAAGAAACTTATTACAGTGTTGAGAAAACAAATTTTACAATCTGAGTGTGAGCTGATTTGGTTATTATTTCTGGACTACTTTTGAATGAATTCAACGATCATGGCACAACTTCAATAACAAAGCATTTTGAATTCAGAGGCTCAAGGGTATTGTAGTATTTTTAGCTGTCCACCATGCCAAAATCAAGGACAAAGCTTGATTTCTCAGTAACAAAGTTGAAGTAATTGAAGCTGATGGTCATAATATTAACCCTTCAAAATCATTACATTATCTGGGAGAGTTGTGTGTTTCCATGTAAGGTAATATTGAGGGTCTTGTTTAAAAAAAAAATAAAATGAAATGGGAATACAGAAATATACAGGACTCTCAAGTGTCCGGCACCAAAGATACAGTATCAGAGCATTTAATTGACTTGCCTGGTTAAACTTCCAGGCATAGTGGCACTTGCATCTTACTCCTCCACGCTCTGTTTCTTTTCTTCTTCTTTTCTTTTATCCTGGATCAACCTCCAGTATTCTATTTCATCACTTCCAGCAGAGTGGTCCCCTGCACCTCAATCTCCACCTCATGGTTTCAGCCGGAGAGTGTGAAATGAAGCTTGTATAATTAAATATTAACAGCCTGCTGATGAGGGGATTGAGAGCGAGGGTGGGAAGAGGAGCACACCACTGAATCCTCTGCCCTACTTCTTAATGTTAATGTCCACTGGGAATTATTCATGTATCAGCTAACCTGCACTGGCACTTAAGAAGGCACAGGGGTAGTAGTGAGCTGTGCCAGAGTGGCAGTGAGTGAGCCAGGGTCAATCAACATTAATAGAAACCCTATTGGGAGAATAGAATTCAAGGCTGCAGGGAGGCTTTCATTATTAATTAGCCTGTCAGATGCTGTTCTTATCTGTTTGGATGAGAGTGTTCAAAAGGGAAGTGGCTGCAGCATAAAGTTTTAGCTATGGCGCAAATGGAAAGTGAATGGGTAATTGGAGACATGCCGGTGTCTCCACAGTGCATACTAGAGAGTGCTGAATACTGTCTTTGATTCAGTCAATTAGCTCATAACACATATTTGTACGCGACACACAAAACATGTCTGAATTATTAATCCTTTATAACATGCTCATGAAAAATTCTAAGTCACAACTTTGACCCAGAATAAAGTATTTGAAGCTGAAGTCATGAATAAAGCCAGATGACTTTTTATGAGGCAGCGCCAACTTTAATCCTGTAGCTATTATCATATTTGTCTGTAGCTGACTCGCAGCTTAACATGTACTAATAGCAGACGAAAATGTGTAAACCCTCCTTAGGGACAATACTTGTTCCAGTTCTGGTGTTTGTTGAAGCATTAACATACACAAGTCTTTATAATCTCGACAATTAGGCTAGATTAAAACAGGGTCTATGCAGTATCTGAGCAGTTTCAGTGGATCAGCATTATGCGCAGTGATTTGTTTCACTGTACATCATCATAATGTGTAAAACTGATGATATTTTAATAATGCGTCTATTATGATAGTATAAAGCATTAAAACACATTGTAAACTTGGGAGTTGAGTCTGTTCTGAGTTCTGCTTGCTCTCTCGAGTGCATAGCAGGCTTTAGCCCTCTGCGGTACTCAGTCTGGTCCAGTCAGGCTATTAGAGACCTCTTTGCTTACACCTCAGAGAGCAAAGTCTTTGTGTGTGTGTCAGTGCATCGCTGTGTGCATGCGTGCATCAGGGTTGTCTTTAAAAGTGGACACGGGCAACGTTCCTCCGCCACGGCCCCTTAAATTCTCTCTGAGATATCCATGTTCAGAGTGAATGCATCGCACAGCTCAAGAAGGCTGTGAAGCAATTAGGGCTCACCGCCGCCCCTGGCATGTCAGCTCCAGTAAATAAAGCTCCCCTGCAGCCCCAGGCAAGCTATGACGGGAGAAAACACAGAACAGACTTCAACTCCAGCCACTCATGGAATTCAAAGGGATGAAGACCCACTAACTTCAACCCTCCCTTCCACTCCTGCTTGGCTGAATCACAGAACCCAGTGGAGGTAGTGGGAGGTGGGTAGATGCTATGTGCGTGTTTGTGTGGAGTGTGTAATCTTCCATCTAGAAGTTACCACCAAGTGAGGCTAATGGTCCCTGTGCTCTCTGCATCACTGTGTGAGCAGATTAACCAACCAACACATAACAACTATGGCATGATAAACTTGTTTTTGCTTTATTCTCTATTCCCATTGCGTTAAGTATTCCTTAAAATAACCCCACTGATTTAGCACCTACAGCACTGTACAAACAGTCCGTCATTAGTTTGTCAATGAAGTATTAATTATGTGTATTGTATCAGTGAAAAAATGATCATAATTCAATCCAGCAGAACCAGAGATATTGTCTTTTCTATTCTAGGTATTCATCTTCCTTGTCAAAGTCTGCTGACAACATTACCTACGATGCAGTCCAAAAGCTGACAGTTCGGCCAGAGATTCAGGTGTGTTAGCGTGTGTTAGCGGCTAATGTAGCCTCAAGCTGCCATAGCCTCAAGCACAGATGATGAGCAAGCTTCCCCAGATTTTTTTTCATTTGCAAACTTGCAGCCTTCAGTCGCAACCGATTCTCATTCAAGTGATATAATATGAAGCAGTTTTGAATCAGATTTTGCACAGCTCCCCCTGGAGCCACAAAAGGCTTTACATAAATGTGTCTGCAACATGCAAAAATCCGTAAGTCAGCAAAGTAGATTCTACCCTTTTGTTTTTCATGCAAAACCAGACATCCCAACTCTCCCGGAAGTTCTGGTAGTCTCCCGCTTATTGATAGCGGCTCCCTGACGCCCGCAAATGAGATAACCAGATGCACCCAGTGCACCCACCCCCACCCCCCCCCCCCCCCCCGGAACGGACCTCCCTGAAATGACTTTTTGCATGTTGGGATGTCTGCAAAACCATCATATGTGCTACCATACAGGAAACAAAGCCAACCAGAGATCAATTTACCAATAATGACAGGTGACATCTTCACCATCTCTCAACTGCTGCCTTGGGCTGATTACCATTTATCTGTCTAGACAGACCTGCCTGCAATTCTCTCTCTCTCTCTCTCTCTCTCTCTCTCTCTCTCTCTCTCTCTCTCTCTCTCTCTCTCTCTCTCTCTCTCTCTCTCTCTCTCTCTCTCTCTCTCTCTCTCTCTCTCTCTCTCACACACACACACACACACACACAAACACCTCCTCAGGATGCACAGCAAGTAATTATCCCGCCCTGTGGTTTTCCTGAAGGGCCACAAACTCACCTCAACCTTGAAGCTTAAAATAGCTGATGAAAGTCCTCTGTATGCCACCACCGATTTGTCCCCCTTTGGAGTTTTCAGTTCGAAATGTGTTCATTATTTGATTTTTAAATGCCTCCTTGCACCTCACAGGAGGAATTTGTTATCTATAGTCTAAGGAACAAAGTTGAGCTAGAAAGAGAAAACACAGAGAGGGAAATTGGCAGTGAAAGAGAAGATGGGATGATTTCCCCTGCTACCATTCTGGCTTTAAAAAGTAAACATAATAATAGTCCTCACCTGTTGGTGTCTGGGGCTTTGCGGAGGGCCCAGTCACATTCAGTATTACTATGGGATGCACAGTTCTAAACGCTTCTTTGTTAACTAACCTCATAGTGAGAGTAAGACTAAAATTAGGGTAAAAGTCTCAAATGACACTACTACTACCATGAATCATCATCATCATCATCATCATCATCATCATCATCATCATCATCATCATCATTATTTGCAAGGCCATTTTGAAAGCACATTAAGTGACTTTCTGAAAACTAATGTAAAAGAAAACTCAAATAATTAAATTAACATTAAAAATGAGACAGCAACTTAGCCATGATAGTAATCATTAAAGTAAAACACAAAAAGGCGTTTCAAGGACTATTAAGTAAAGATAATTACAGTAAATGTTTGCTTTTAATAATGGCTTTTAACAGATGATACTGAATGAGCCAACCAAATTCATCAGGCAGATTATTCTGGAAAATAGGAATAAAGCAAAGACCCCATGATGGTGAAAGCTGAATAATTGTGGATTCTTACACATCAGAAACCAAAAAATCTATTTTGTCTTACATGTATTCTTATTGTACTGTTACTCCTGTGATACTGTAGGTGTGTATGCTGATTACAGTACTTCAAAAGTGTTTTGTGTGGGTTTATTAACAATATTGCTTGTTTGGTGTTGTTGATAATGTGATTCTGCTAATGACAGTGGTAATTGCAGTGGGAGAGAGAGGACTGGCCTGTTTGTTGCTGAGCTTGTAAAATAATGGCTGAACATGCACCTGCCATCTCCAGAGATACTCATTAAAGAGGAGAGATGCCAAGTCCCAACATCTCAGTTCTCCTTGCAGACACACGCTGGAAACTGTGTAGTCTCTCCCCTTCTTGTGTGGTTACACACATCCATATATAAAGACACACACCCTCACAATTTTTTTAATCAAAATGGGATTTTCCCCCCCCTTTGGTAAGACTCTAATTTACCCTCCACATTTGCCAATTCCTCAGAAACAAAATTAAACATTTCTCTCTGTATTTGCTCCAGAGCTCCAAAAAGACTAAATGGTGGGAATACAAGTTAAGGTGTGAAATTAAAACCTAACACCATCTCCTCCTCTCTAACTTAAAACCGGAGCAGCTGTCAATGTACTGACTCACTTTATTATCATTAGCTATTTCCAGAAACTTCCTCAAATGTATACTGATTGAACAAGAAGAGATGAAAAAGAAGCGCGTATGTCTGATTTAGTTTGTGGTCCTGGCCTTGTGGGCAGCCATGTAGATTGGTATTGGCAGATCAAAGCATGTTGAGTGGATAGTGTATCAAAAGTGAAAAAAGACGTCCTTGCTGAGTGCACACACACATATATGCTAACTGTTCCAATGAGATCACACCTCCGGTCATGATTTGCATTCATTTGCATGTGGCATGTTTAATTTGTTTTTAGTCCTAATGCCACATGAAAGAAACAGCACGTAAATAAGTTCATCCTCTAATTAAGACAACTCACTTTTCTGATCAGTCCCATCGTACTGAATGTCGCTTGTATATACTTAACAGGAGTCCCTGAGCATGTACATGTGCATTGGTGCATTATGCTTTTATCGTGTGTGAAGATACAGTATGTGTGTGCTCTTTCATGAGTGAAGAAAGCTCAAGGCAGAACATGTGAATTGAAAGCAGATTTTGAACTTTGAACCATTGCAACTAATTGGTCTGCCAATTCTTCTGACTTCCTGCTCCTTCTCTTCTGTTCCATCACAACCTTTTTTTTTTTACTCTGAGTGAATAAAGAGCATTCTTGCTGAGTCTGTCACCTCTGTCTTTTACTGTCAATCACGTTTCCCACCTGTCTTCAAGTATTCTCTCCTCCCCCTTTTAACTTCCCTTATCTCTGAAATGAAAGGTTAGGCACTTTGATGGTTAGCTGGTTGGTTCCAGTGTGGCCTGCTTTAGGTCTGTTAAACAACCTCCATAAAGGTTCGACAGGAAGAGCAGGAGACACTGCTGAAAGGGCAGAGGATGACATTTGTCGCTCACACAACTTAAGCATCATTATTTTTCCACACTTTACTGTTTTCTATATAATGCTTTGTCTTTTGAGAGTATGCTTTCCCTTTTAATATCTTCAAACGATGCAGTGAATTATAAGCCTGTGTCAGGTTGAGAGCGTTTTTAGCTTTAAATGTAATCTTCTCTTTCTTCCCATCTTCTCAAAGGAAAAGAAATACCCAGGGATCCTTTGTACAACCCTGTTCATGACTGATTTTCACATTGGAGGTTTGCAGAGAACAGATTGATCCAAGTCACTTTGTGCTGCCTATGATCAAGACAGCGTCTTTTTTCTTTTTTTTTTTAAAGACAAGAATAAGACAAAAGGGAAGTAATGAAGCACATGGCAATCAGAGGTTACAAATGTAAGGAATAGGAGAATAGTGTCAAGATACACCATACAAAGCTTTGTTTTTTCAAAAGGTGTGTATGCTTTTTCATCTGTTTGTGCATGTGTGTGTCTGTAATAAGAGGCAGAGAAAGTGGCTTTGTTAACTGCTATTCAAATGGAAACAGAGCTTATAAATAGATTTGTTGATCCTCATTATGTTTCAAGAACCATCATTTTTATTGAGTGTTTGGTCAAGGTCTTTTTTTTTTTTTTTTTTTTTACATGGAAGCACCTTTGTGCAATTCTTCTTGTCTGAGTCCCCTCTGACCAGAACTGGACAGTTGGCCACCATGGCAACGAGAACCATACCCTATTCCCATATCCGCCCCAGACTAGTTCACCCTGAAAATGTCATATTGACTCATTTTAGCATGAAACTTTAATAAGCTGTCAGAAAGGGGAACCTAACCAGACACTGTCCATAAAGGGTATATCCGGTCTCAAATGATTGGCTTTATTCTTCTTTTCCAGAACCATTCACATTTATCTTCCACTTTCTCTCTGTCTCTCTCTCTCTCTCTCTCTCTCTCTCTCTCTCTCTCTCTCTCTCTCTCTCTGTCTCTTACATTCACTATTTACAATGTATGGCTGAGTAATATTTTATAGCCATGTGTGGGTGTCTTCATCCCATGTTGCTTCACATTACAGTTTCATCCCTTGGCTGATTTTCAGCTTTTCTTTTTTCCATTCTCTTTTTCTATGCTGCTACTCCACCTCTCTTTTCCTTTGTTGTGTGTCCTCCTGCTGTCATCTGATTGATGCCGTTGCCAGTGTGCTGCATACTTCATTACTCTGATTTTACCATGTCTCAGGTGGGCTTTGCGCTGGGGAGACTGAAGAACTAAAAATGTGTCAGTGGTGGTTGGGGGCATGGTGCCCTACTGAGCAAATAAAATCACCCAAATAACATCACAAAATTGCCTCCTGTCAGTGCTCCTATGACAGCCGATGAGGAGAAAGGGTTGCACAGGGACCTAGGATGAAAGCTAGTGAAGACAAATATTCACATAGACTGGTGGGGCCAAAGGACGGTTATGCTGCATATGCTGGAAACATAATCCTCCTGGACACACAAATTATATCAGATGGTAAAGGTGATACAGTATAGTTGTTATTACTTAAACCACAAATCCCTTTAACCCTTGCTTGTGACTGTTGGAGTGTGTTATATGAAGCTCTTAGCACAAGGAAAAGAAACATCTCTCTACAGACTTGTGTGCAGTGTAATTACAGACTTAGTTGAGCTTCACTACACTCTTATATCTTCTATTGGGACAAGAGACACATGAATGGACCCTTCTGTTTCCTATCCTCTCCAGCAAGCACCAAATCACTATCAGTAATAGATTTGTTCTCAGTCACCCTTCCCCTCTATCTCCTTTCTTCTAGCACTTTCTCACTCTGTCTCTCTACCTCCATGTGTGTCCCGAACTGCTTTCAGTCATAGAGTCTGTAACATTGCTGGATGCATCAATGACTTTTAGGCTGTCACACATAGGTGATAGTTATGATAAAGTTACATGTTGACTCTGCTGCAACAGAGAGGACCGTTACAGAAACAGCTGCAATTCTCATGCGACATTTGGCATCTGGTACAGGAGACTAAGCAATGGCGGAGGTTGAGTTTAATGCATGAGGTGAGACATTGTTTACTGCAGAGTGATGCCAAGATGTCTTGCTATATAATCCTTGGCATGGAGGGAAAACAGTTCTGTAGTTTTGCCATCAGCATTGCGTATCTAGCAGATTCTCACTTCAAAGTCCAATCTGCCATTTCAAAACTCTCTGTGACCAAGGAGCGGCACCGAATAGCATCATTTCCTCATCCATTTCAACTGGTTTGCACATTTCAAGCAAAATGTTATACATGAGAACATCTTAATGTTGTCTGTCTTTATTGGCAATATTAGTACTTTTATTCCTGCCTGAGTCATGTAAATGTTACAGAAAATTGTTCCCTAATTGCTGTGAATGTCTGGAAAGGACTTGTGTCTTGCTGTTCCTCAGTCTGTGCATGTGTGTGCCCCTCTGTGGAGTCTGTTTGTGCATTCAATAGGACCTAAAACACAAATGGACTGTGAATTTTATGTTTACAAAAGCCCTCATTGCTGTTTTGCCTCTTTCTTTCTGCTGAGGACAGCAATGGGTGTCAAAACATAGTGGAGTTTGACATCCTGACGCTGCTTGAATCTCAGGCCAGAGGCTGTCAGTTCACTGAGAGGGAGAGGGAGACTCAGTGCTGTGTTTGAAGGCCTGTCTGTTTGACATCGCTTTCCCCTCGCCATCTGACTGCATTATCTGTATTATCATGCAAAGCCTGTATAACTCTGTCATTCAGAGCATACAGACACTGCGTTTGCATGCTTGTGTTTCTGTGTATGTGTGTTTTACTGCACTTGCACACCTCAAAGGGAAAGGTGGGACCTATGAAGTGTTAACAGTTTTAAGTGAGGAATCATAATGAAGTATCGCTAGATCAGTTGTCAATTATTAAATTGATTGGAAACTATTTTGATAATTTATTAACAGTTAGGGTTAGGATTGGGTTAGGGTTAGGGTTCTCTTGATTCCAGCTTCTTAAATGTGAACATTTTCTGGTCTCTTTAGTCTTCTATGACAGTTTGTGGACACAACAAGACATTTGAGAATGTCATATTGGGCATTGGGAAACATTCTATCACCATTGTATGTCATTGTATGGACTCAAACAACTACTTGATTAATCAAGAAAATAATTGACAGATTAACAGATAATGATAATCGATGGTTGCAGACCTGTAAAGCTACATGTTTTCCAGCACCTCCGTGATATTTCCATCTCAAAAGGAGAGGAAACAACAGGGAGAAGCAGTGGTAACACTGGACATGTATGTCTCTGACATTCTTCTGACATACCTGTCATTTGAAATATAAATAATGGATGTCTTCTTGCTACACTGACAGTGTGAGAGGGAATAGGTCAACTGCAACATCTGATATTCACTCAGCTTTAATTTGGAGTCACCTGGTCGCACAACATCTGAGAATTTTTCACATGTAACATGCTGCATTTTCTGTTTGCCACAGTCAGACCAAATCAACATGCTTGACTCCACTAACAGCTCCCTATCATCCGCATATTAATGCTGACAATCTGCCAATGAATATGATATCTACTACACACAGTAGGGAAAAAAGTAATCATGCCAACACAGCGTTTGTGTTTAGAGTTTGCTGTCTGTTAAAGGGTGTTAAAGCATCATGAGTCAACGCTTCCTTCGACCCATTGTATTGTTCAAAGCTGTTAACCCTGTTAGGTTTTGCAGGGATTTGTGCGCTTATTTTTTCTACTGTATCTTACATTTTTTTAACTTTTTTTCCCTCTTTCAAGCAATTAACGTGTGAGCGAACTTGCCGGCTCTGCTGACTCCTAATATCCTGTCCTTGACTTACTGAAAAGACAGATGAGGAAAAAAGTGTGCTGACTGTTTTGGAGAGCAGAAAACTGTTAATTGAAACCAGGAAAGGGGGAATGAGGCAATGTGTGCTGCACATCACAGTTCTCTCTAGAAGCACTGTCAAACAAATTGTCTGTCAGCTGATAATGTAATAACACGGCTGAACAAAGCGTTCTCTTCAACGACATGGCAGAGGTAGGGTGGGGAGAAGAGAGTTGTGTTAGCTTAATTTTTCCTTCTTCTCTAGACTTGACAGTTTATATCAACAGTGCTCCAGAATGGATAAGTAAATCATGTTCATAGGTTCTGTTCTCTATCTGTCCCCTGTCCAACTCTTTGATGAGTTGCACTGCACAGAAAATTAGTGTCTTTTTTTCCCAGTCTAACCTGCTATGCTACAGAAAACGAATTGTGCTTGCAGAGTCTTTATTTGAATTGCTGAAATTTTAATATATCGTGCTTTTGCATTCAGAAATTGAATAAAAAAAGATCTGCTCAGGGAATGTATTCCAAGATTGAGTTTGAAAGGTGCAATTTCAAATGAAATACAATAAATTCAATCTAATTTTCAGTTATTTTTTTTCCAAATTTGGTTTTATAATTAAAATTCCTTTCTCATATTGTAATTTAGGTTAGCAGAGGAGACATTTATTCATACATTGCATTGTGTTTTCTATCTATCATTCTTCTATTCAACATTTTGTAATAGATGTGGACTTGTATAATACAGTGAATACAGAAAACTTTATACCTTAGAGAAAAAATATAGGAAATATAGAAAAAATTGAGTGTTGTAGACACATAGCAGACCTGCTGTGATGAATGAATGTTGAAATGAAAAATATAAAACTGATCTAAAATGGGAAACAGCCTGTAATAATACAAAATGTGAAAGCTACAGCTTACAGGATTTACATGTATTATAAAACTTAGTTTGAAGTAAAGGTACAATACAAGCTTTACATTAGAGTTCTAGGGTCATGGATTAGCAAGGCCAAAAGACGCTATAGCAGTTCTGTGTGAATGTGTACTATCCACAGCAGTTCTATGCTTTTAATTTTTGTATTATTTTTATTATTCTATTTATTTGCATTGAAATGCTAACGATGTCAATGCTAGTATGCTGTTGTTTTTCAGGTAATTTGTATACCATGTTCATTGTGGTTTAGCATACCCACATTTGCACATTAGCACTAAACACAAAGCACAGCTGAGGCTGTTTTGCAGGTACCATCACAGTTCATCCTGTCATAGAGACATGGATGTCTGAATCAAATTGAATGGAAATCCATCCAAAAGTTAAGGGGTTATCGAAGTCATTAAGACCCATGTATATTTGTACCATCCAATAGTTGTCAAGACTAGGGATGCACCGAAATGAAAATTCTTGGCTGAAACCGAAAACCGAAAATGAGGTAACCAAGGCCGAAAACCGAAACACCGAAATAAATTATTATGCCAATATTAGAACCATTGCATTTATGGCTATGACTGTGTACTAACCTCACTAAAATCAAGGCATTGCAATTCAAAGAATAAACTGATTACAAAAGTATGAAAATATTTATTTAGCACTGACATTACAACAATGCACAATATAAAATAAAATAAAATTCAAAATAAAATGTTAAACTTGACCCCACTCATGTGTACATTAAATAATAATGTACAGGCCTATAACTGACTGGCCTGCTGAAAGATTGTAAAATTAAATATGTTCTCTCATAAAAACACAAAGTGCATTTAAGTCAAGTGCATTTTAAAATTTTCTCTGTAGAAAAAGTGCAACTGCTGAAAGATATAACAATATTTTCTCTGTAGGCTTACAACATAACAGTGTATCAAAATTTTCAGTGGCCGAATTTTCACTGCATCCCTAGTCAAGACATTTCACTAAAAATGATTTTGCTATAACGGAATATCAAGAGATCTCCAAAGTCAGGATTCATTCTCTGGGAACCACGAATGCCTGCACCAAATTGTATGGCAATCCATTCAATAGTTGTTAGAATACTTCAGTCAGGACTAAATTGGTGATTACTGAGAAGATTACACAACTCCTGCCACCATAATAGTTGAATGTAGTAATAGTAATAGTAAAGTAATATCAACTGTTATTTAAATTTAAATAAATTAAAATGAATACAACTACTTTGCTAATTACATATTTCAGTGTCAATAACATCATATTGATACTCTCATTTTAAGAATCAGGGAGCTTCACATTTATTTGCACACAAACTTTGACTACCACACATTTTGTGAGATCTTATTTCATTCAATAAGGATCAAAAGGTTACTTGTAAGATACAGTAATGATGGACAGTCTGTTGAGACCTAACTTGTCAGAAGACTGTTTATCATTGAACTTCCAAGGCTTTCCAACTCTGGAAAGGGAGGTGATCATTCTGCCGAGAAAGAGCAGGGAATGGCCTGAGGCAGAATGTTCTTTGACATGGAGAATCTATTATCTAACAGCATGTTTCCCTGGTTATCCACTCCAAGTGTTCACCTCTTGCTTAACTAAAACATTGTTTATTAGAGCCTGTTTTTCTCTGTTGGCTCTGAAATGAACTGAACAATTGAAGTGATCATGTCCTGCTGGACATAATAAAGACAATTAGGCGTATGCACCCCAAATGAAGGAGTTATACACCATGTATAATATGATTTTTTCCTTACATCCAGTTGACCTTTGATCTGCTCATTAGAATTTATCATTAGACATAAAGATACAAGGATTGTAAATAAAAAAACTGCAGTTTGCAATACTGTGATTGAGCCCGTGTACTGTGTAGCTGTGTGCTACAATGGAATATGAATGACACTCAGCTACTTATTTTAACACATCTCATCCAAAACAATTTCTCGCAACCATCAACTGTGGCTTATTCCCAGATTAAGATTTCACAGTTCACTCATTATTCCTACCATGTTTGCAGAAAGCCAACAAGAGACGCCTTGAGATGTATCTTCACAGCTGCACTAATCAATATCTTACATTAAAAATGGCTCAAATGACAAACTGTATATGAAAGGGGTTGCTTGTAATGATGAGCCCACAGAGAATTCACCACAACTCTGAGTGTTCCCAAGTGTATTATCACTGATATAACCACACATGTGATGACATCTATGAAAACAACAGGTTTCAGGGTATGATTATTAGAGAATTAATGTTTTGACTCAATAAAAATACATTTATGAAGTCCATTTAGTGGGTTGCTACTCACAAAATAGGTATCATTCATGTCTGAGTTGATTGTTTTAATATTTTCTGCATAAAGAGGACAAGATAAAGGACACGAAAGATCTCTAATATCTGTTATCTGTAATTGAATTTAAAATTGTCTTTATTAGATTGTGTCACAGAAGAATGGAGGGATGATGAGAGAAAAAAATGGAGAGAGAGAGGCAGAGGTGGCAGAGAAAGAAAGATAGATTAAGATAAAGGCAAGAATGAACACACACAAATATAAAACTACACAAATCTATGACACACACACACACACACACACACACACACACACACACACACACACACACACACACACACACACACACTACTGCACCATAGGACAGAAATATACACACTTTTCCCCTCTCTGATTTAATCCTCAGATTCAGTATGTGTGTATTTGTCACTTCTGACCAGCACATCATCTGCTTTAATCTCTCTATAATTGCATTTTGGTACAATGCACACAAACACACACGCACACACACACAAACACAAGTCATACACCTGCATCAGTTAAAAACCCACTGCCCTAAGAAAGCCACGGGAACAGAGGTGTTTTGTGGATTATAGTGTATGTGCTGTCTCTAAGAGTAATCTCAGCTCCAATGAAGAAATTGAGCTATAGGGCTGGAAAGTATATCCCTGACATCCGAGAAATACAGCCAGACTGGACTTAAACACTGCCACCGTACAATGCACGCCAACAGAGCAATCCCTGGATAGATATGAGCAGTCCTGGAGATCCTGCTGTTCGCATATATCTTCCTTCACACACACACACACACACACACACACACACACACACACACACACACACACACACACACACACACACACACACACACACACACACACACACACACACACACACACACACACACACACACACACACACACACAGGAACACTCACACAGCTGCTTGTCCATCACAGTAGTGTCATGTTTCAGGATGTCAGCATTTATCAGGCCAGGGGCCAGACATAAGTGTCCATAGAGGAATGTGCAGTGGCCTGTCAGCACAGAAGGATCAGTCAGTATTGATCTCAGCTCTACATGACCCAAAACTGTACCTCTGCACTGCTATCTTTTATTACCACAGTCCTTAAAGAGCCACCAATCAACTGCAATGGAAATACATCAAGACTGCTCTTCTGGTTGGATGTTTGCAAGACTCTCCAGTAAGAATTAGACTATTTGACCCTAGTGAACTATTTATTGGTTGATAAACAGTGTTCACAAGTTGCAGTCGAGACAAGACATTTTGCTTATAGTACATTCTGCATGGCAACATTGAAATCAACATGCCTCGCTGTTGAGGTTGAAGTATGTATAAATAAGTAAAAAATCACAATATTCATCTGAAATTACCAGGGCCTAAGGAAATTTCATAAATTTGCTTTTGTTGTTGTACAAAATAATTCAATTTACTTTTGTGTGAAATGAAGGGAAGCTGGCAAATGCTAATTTAATAAGGCCCTAACCAGCTTATATTTTACTTGATAAATGTCTTAAAGTATCAATTGATTCTCCAAATTGTCAGATACATTTTCTGACAAACAAGTAATCCATTAAATGATAACTTGTTTCAGCATTAACCAAAGCATTTGGTAAGGAGTAGAGCACGAAACGCCCAGGATCATATGGTTAGTCTGATCCAAATACTAATCACAACTGTGAAAATACCATACACCTGTTACTGATTGTTGCTTATCCTTGTGAATACAACCAGATTCATCAGTACTTGCGCAATCTGTTTGTTGTACCGAATAAGAAAAGTTTGAATCTGTGTGTGTGTGTGTGTGTGTGTGTGTGTGTGTGTGTGTGTGTGTGTGTGTGTGTGTGTGTGTGTGTGTGTGTGTGTGTGTGTGCACTCATATGAGAGAAAAAGATAGAGGGACACAGAAAGAGGGAAGAGGAATCCTGCTGAGGTTGCGTTTGTCAGGTAAATGGTGACGATGACAGCAATAAAGTGGAAATACTAATGGTCATGAAGGCAATAAAAGAGTGTGTGAAGTAGTTTTCCCAGAAGACTTGGGGGTTGAGGTGGTACTAAGACTAACTGCTTCAGAATGGTTATGGCTGTCATTACAACGCCTCTGCATCTCTAACAAGGATTATTGTACAGAAAAGGATGACCCAGGAGACAGTTAAATCTGTGTGTGTGTGTGTGTGTGTGTGTGTGTGTGTGTGTGTGTGTGTGTGTGTGTGTGTGTGTGTGTGTGTGTGTGTGTGTGTGTGTGTGTGTGTGTGTGTGTGTGTGTGTGTGCATCCAAGTGTTTTTTATGTTGCAGAATCAAAGACTATGAGCCCCTGTGTGTTTTATGTGTTTCTGAAGTGCTCTCTTGTTTTTCAGTGAGCACTCCCAGTTGTGTGTTTAAAACCGACAGTGCAGGGGAGAAAGCCTGGGAGCGATGTGTGCTAAAAGTACATGTCATCTTCAATAACGGATGACAGAGTTCACAGGTCTACAACTGCATCCTGTTCCCTGCACAACTGTAGGCAGCAGCATTATGTAGCACACAGAGTGCCTCTTCACAACAGCGATGAAACATTACTCTATTCATGAAGTGATGGTTTGAATGCTGCTGATGTGAGGGACGATATTATGATGTGGTGCAAACTGTGTTCACTTTTCCAGATGTCTGTGGGGAAAATGTGAACAACTCTTTTAAATGTTTTGCCTGTGTGCTCTAACATTTCAATTCTGTCAATTTGCAAGTTTTTGAACATGCAAATCATAGGACCATAGATATGTCCCATTGCTTTGTGTTATTTGTGTGAAATGTTGTTTTTAGCACAGAAACAGAACATGTTATGCTAGCCAAACCAAGCAAACATATTTCAATGCAAGAAAAAGATGAATGAAAATGTATAATAGCTGAAGGAATGCTCGCGTGATTACAGTAAAACAGTTGAAGAGCAAATCATGGAGTCTTGGTCTTTTCCAACATAAGACATTATCGCTCTAAGCTATTTGACCTCTGTCAGTGTTGTCTCCTCTTCAGTGTATGGTTGCATTACTTTAACTCTCTCTCTTTTAGCCAGAAATTTCAATTCCAGAAGCCAACCACTGAGTATGAAAGTAAAAGAGTTGTTGCATTGTTGGTGTTCTTGTGCTTCTGTCTGTTTGGAAGCATAGATGAACCCTAAGAAATAAGTCACATAAATGTCATAAATGTGATTTAGAGTCACATTTGTCTGTTACAGAGCTGGGCTGTGCATGCCAGTGAGTCAATCTGACGGGATGAGCTGAGAAGACTTGTGAAGCAGCAGATAGCCACCTCTGGATTGACAGAGCCTATCTCAGTTCTGTCTGTCTGCCCATGTGTCATCTCTATCTCCCTTTTTTTGTACTTTGTACAGCTTGTGCGCACTGTAAAAGCTCACATACAGTGGCATACACTGACAGGACACACACTAATGGGAACCCTAAATAAATATTCAGGCACACTTGCCCACAATCTCCATCTCCATTTTTTGTGCTTGCTTGCACATGCAAGTATCCATACACACACACACACACACACACACAAACACACACACACACACACACACACACACACACACACACACACACACACACACACCTGCTTACATACACAGTGCACACTTTCGTCACACGAGGCAGGAAGGAAAGAGAGAGAGGAAGAGAGAGATCGAAAGTGAGAGGGGGAGAGAGAGAGGAGCATCTGTATCAGACCTAGACTGTGATTCATTTCAGTTCCTTGGGCCTGGTGCTATCTGCTCTTGTTTACTGTGTGCAGATCTGATAGCATCTGGACAGGAGGCAGACTTAATTGTTCTAGTGTAGCCTGTAATTCTTTTGGCTTCTGTGAGCTGGTGCAAGGGTAATTCAAGAATGGACTAGAGTATCTCTTCAAATAATCTCTATTCATATCATATAGATGGAGAACAGACCGTTTCACTGAATACCCAACTGCTTACCTGTCTTTGAAGGAAGATAGATAGACAGTCAGACATGGATAGATCGATAAATACACACAATAGATAGATAGAATGGATAGAATAAGTAGATAGATATAGAATAGATAGATAGATGGCATTCCACACATCCATGCATTCAAACACTGTATATATACACACACATATGGTACACACAAACCAATGAGCTCACTCAACCCCCTGCCATGTTCTGATTTAAGAGTAAATGTGGCACCATGTTCCCCATCGTGATAGTGATGGGTAGCACTGTGCCTGCTGCTGCGCAGTCCTCGTTTCTCAGCTCCAGATTCAGGGTTTAACAGGGGTGGACTCGGGGGCAGCGAGAGAGGGGAGTAGGGGAATCATAGGCTCCTCCATCACCTGGTTTACCTCTCAGCGTCTCTCCGCCGGCTTCTCACTCTGAATAATGATGCACCGCTCCCTCCCTCTGATTACACTCCCTACAGAGTAACCCACTGACAGACCACACATTTCTTCTCGTCTATCTCTTGCCTCCACTGCAGCACTCCTCCACGTTTTTCCTCACTGCTATTTTCTGTCTTTCATTGACTATCATTGTCAGTCATTAAGTTAATCTTAATCATAATAGAACCACTGTCCATTTAACAGAATCATCATCAAGTGGTAGAAATAAAGATAAGAAAATGTAGCATAATTTTCCTGTATTGTGACCAGGAAAATCATTGTGCACAGTCCTCACAGACACAGCTTTACAATACTTTGACCCTCTTTTCTCCTGCGATGCAACCAAACCCATGTTAGAAACCTTACACCCTCCTCCCTTACCCTCACCGTTCCAGCAGTCCAGCTTTACAAGAGATGGCTTTTTTGAGCATTTGTCTGGGCTCATTCTTAATTCATCAGTCACTATTACGAGGCAGTAGTAGGAGTTCGATTCTATTCCAGGTGTGCAGCAGTGTCCAGCAGGTTTGTCAGTGACAGCTCTATTCTGGATTACCCAGTGTTTCCCAGGACGTCAGAGGGAAACCAGAAGGGCTTGATTCACTTCTTACCCTACAGGAGCTGTGACAAAATCACATCCTTCACTCCTTTAGGCCACTGACAACTGACTAATAGGTAGTAGCTTCCACTTGTAGCTACTCATTGTTCCGTCCACACAGGGTGTTTGTGGGAACTGTGTTTTCACTTGAAAAGAAGAGCTCCACTGGGAACATCTTCAAGTTTTGCCAGTTGTAATTGGTACTTAAAACTGGAGTGCTGCTAAGTAACATTAATTGGAAAGCAGTCTCAGTTGGCTCAGCCATGGCATTACGTTTTATTTGGATGATAGTATGGATATTGGACTTGCATATATTTAACTGTGCTG
The DNA here is from genome assembly GCF_963691925.1 of Scomber scombrus. Lineage (NCBI taxonomy): Eukaryota > Metazoa > Chordata > Actinopteri > Scombriformes > Scombridae > Scomber > Scomber scombrus. The sequence continues at coordinate 21,834,900 of NC_084979.1, read as the reverse complement.
CCATTGTTTACATGTTTTCCATGTAATCAGTTCTTTCATTAGGTTTGGTACTAAGGCGTTTTCAGACTTGATTATGGACTTTGCCAGGGTTTTGTTTTTTGTTTTGTTTGTTTTTAGCATGGTTTAACATTTACATCACATATATTTTGTTACTGCAAATAACCTTTTTACCAAAGTATTTTAGTTTTTTTATATTTTGCCCACCATGAACGTAGACAGTAGTTCCACTTATTCCTTCAATGTTTGAAAGTGAACTTGCAATTGGTCCAAACTCACTTATACGAGTTAATAATTGTGTTGCACTAAATGTAACATAACATAAGATTATATATATTGGGTTATTTTAGAGCACCAGTAACACCCACAATTCAGAGATGTTCTCTTGCTGTGATGTATGATTTCAATCCAGATTTAACTACATCTTTGATATTTTTCTTGCAGCCTCCATTGTGGGAGGATCAAAATGCAAAATGCAAAATGTTTTTTTTTACTTATATTATTGTCTAATCTCCCTTCACCCAGTGAGGGAGCGTGATTGAAGGTTTGTGTAAGTTGACTGGACTGTATATTAAATATAATATTTTCACAGGATATCATAAAAAAGTTACTCGCCCAGCCGAATAGCAACACACCTACCTTTCCTCATACAATAAATCACTAAATCATCATTTAGTAATTGAGCCAATGACTAATCCTATTGTGAGCTGTATCAATTTGATTTTGCCCCTCACCTCGTTTTTCCTCCAGCACTTTCATATAGTAGAAGTCAAGGCTTATTGTCTCTTCTCTCACACACAGTATCCTGGGCTATAACAAGAAATAGCCATTTGGCTGATATCGACATGGCTTTCTTTCCTCCCTTTCTTTTTCTACACAAGCTCACCTTTCACAGCGGCATAAACAAAAGTGCTATTTTCACCTCCTGTCTGGCTCTGAGGCAGCTGAATGAACAGATCAATGATCATATGAAAACGCTTATACATTCTGCTCCGAATGTATTTCTGTGTGTGTGCTTGTGCCTAAGCATGTGTGTATGCCTGTCCATTTCCCTATACTTATGTGTGTGTGTGTGTGTGTGTGTGTGTGTGTGTGTGTGTGTGTGTGTGTGTGTGTGTGTGTAAACTTACTCTTTCAAGTATATCGACAGTTTGTGTTGCACCCAGTAATTATGCCACAATGCCACAACGATACACTCATTATGTCTCTGTAAGTGTGTACCACTGCTCTAACCCACTGTGAAGGGAAAAAGCAGATTAAGCAAGCAAAATACATAAAAACAAATGAGCACACAAATTAGGCATCTGCACTTCTTTATTCTGCTATTCAATATTACCATTTAAGTGTGAAAAACCAATTCACTGTGATTGGGGACTTGGTTTTCCAATGTAATTTAATTTATAATGGACTGTGTCGGAAAGGGCTTTTCAACTTACAGTAGATCGCTGTTGTAGTAAACTCCCAGAGTGGTTTGAAACCACAAGCCACCACTGAATGTCCACAGTTAGCAGTGAATATGTTTAAAAAATAGTTCATTCTTTTTATTTTTCACTTAATGAAAAGCTTTACAGTTCCGTTCAGTGTCCTGCAGTAGGCCCTACAAGATTTTTTAAATACAAGAGTGGGCTGAAAAGGAGATGAAAACAAAGCACTGAAATAGACGTTATCTCTGAGTGTGTATGTGTGTATATGTGTCAGGGGGTTGTCTGTCGTGTTTGGGGCATTAATCACCCACAATCCTCTCTCACCCCTGACCCTGCCTTTTAATTACATCCGCACCTCCTGTTCCACTCCTGCCTCTTGCTGTTTTTCCTCAGCTCAGATGCTTCCACCACATGGCCAAATTGTCCACAGGATCAAGCTGATGGTTCGCTGGCATTTCATCGTCCTGTTTTAGTCCCCTGTTTTCTATTAATTCCACCCCCTCTTTTCTACACAACACCACTGTTCAACAGGTTTTCATCCTTCAAATTTAAAGTAAGTCCTGCCTGGTGTTCCTTACTACTATGTCTTTGGCCTGCCGTGATGGAAAAATGGACGGACGCAAATAAATAGATTTGTTTTACTACTTTCTGTTTACCTCATTATTAGGCGTTTTGGGTCCTGCAATGCCAAATTGATATTGATTTGCAAAGAATTAGTTCCAATGCTTTTCTCTCTCTTTAAACAGGTGATAAATTAAAGGAAAAAACAGAATAACTGAGTGAGGAAGCACAAAAAATGCTGATACAGGGCATGAGGGGTTTGTTGAATTTGAAAATGATGTGAAACATATGCTATGGCCTATGGATGCTGAGTCCCCACAAAAAGTTGTATACTTTCTGCCCCTAAGGACTTACGACACAGTAAAATGCTCCCATATAAAGATAGATACTGATGAAGAGTCAATTTGGGCTTTAAACATTGTTCTATTTATTTATAAGAGAGCCTGTTACAGTGTTGCAAGTCTTTGGGAAGCAGAAAGCTTCAGATACCACAATTGAACATCTATAGGACATTTTGGACTGAGACATTAGACAATGCTCTCCACCACCATCATTAAAGCACTAAATGTATTTTAGATGAATAGTGTTCATTCCTCTGGTAGAGTTCTGGAGAGCTGAGGAATCTATGCCAATGAGCATTGAAGCTGATCTGATGGACTGGGTTGGCCCAGCACCATATATTGTTTTTTCCTGTAATTTGCTATCACTTTCACTTCCTGTAACTTTCCTGTGTGTAGGCTGGATATATACAGTACACATGGAAAAAAAGAAGCTTGCACACAAACACATGAATGTTTCAAAGAGACAATGTTGTAGCTTTGTTTTAAGTCAGCACACTTAAATTGAACATAAAGGGTTGACCATAGAAATTGGTTGAAGCAAGAGGTAATATAGAACTTAAAATGTTTTATTTAACTACTCAGATGTTCTGCCAATCAGCGCACTAGGTGTACCTATTCCCTTCACTGTTGATAAAAACAAAAAACAGCCACAAAATCAAAAATGGTTATCATGAGATCAGGTCCAATATTGGTCAGAAACACAAAACTAGACCTCCACCATCTCCCCCTTTACACTTAACTATAAACACTCCTCTCAAAGCTCATTTACAGCTGACCATCTCCATACAGTTCATAGTTTGATAAAAGGCGTGTTCAACTATAAGGTGAGCATCCTTCAGAAAAGGTAACAAATAGTGAGGGATATAGAGCAATATAGATTATTTGGGAAGAGATATGGAGGAAAGCTTTTATGCTGAGTCAGTAGTTTGGCTGCTAGGCAGGCAGGTGCAAAACACTGGGGCAGAAAGCTTGTTCTGGCAGTTGCAGACAGTGTCACCTCCTCCACGTCCTTTTCTCACTGCAGCCAATACTGGAGTATGCAGCATCTGGGACAAAACCCACCAGACCAAGCCACTTATGCTCTCAGACCTGATACAGTCATGATTGACAGTTGTCTTTATCTCTTTTAAGTAGCCAGCAATAATGTTTGATTTTCTCTCAATTTTTAAAGGATTTAGGCCAATCCTTGAGCTTGTTTTTACTGTAGTTCAGATAAATAAAAAGCCATGTACAGTATCATGAACAGAAAACAAGTGCTGACAGTGGAATGGTCGAAGTGCATGGTTCAGTTCCAATTATAGTGTCAGGAGCCTGCAGGCAAGGGTCACATAACAAAATCAAAGGAAGGGATTTACAGCATCAAGTTGATGCAAAGTTGTATTTTAGAGTAGAGGAGGTTAGGCGTGCAGACAGGGCCTGAGGCTGTCCGACCCTGGGATCAGGTCGTTAGATCCAAACCAGTCAGAGAAAATGTAACGGAACTAATAATGATGGATCCTACTGACCCCGTGCCCTTAGCCTTGCAAGCGAGAGCAAGAGAGATGACTTAGCCTTGACTCAAATGGTCAGCCGGAGAGAATGTTTGAATATACAGCCAGCCTCCTAATGAGCAGCCTAATGAGGCACTGACAGGATTTTTGTCTCTTACAGTGCTGTTGTTCAGTCAGTGATCAGCTGTGACAGAGGAAGAAGACCCAAGACTCAGGGAGACTTGCCAAAAACTCAGTGATTTATTGAACAAGAAACTTTTCTCTTCTTTATCTTGGCATCGTTAGTCATATTATCAGGTCACACAATGCAAAATGTGACCCCGTCATTGAACATGATATATGTTATAATCGTTCAGACAGGCACATTGTGCTGGTGTCTCATGCAATGCAGGCATTTCCATCCCTGCTGACACTGTTATTGTGCTCTGTTGTTACAGATCTAATTATCTGTTTTCAAAGCCTTTCTCTTTATGATTTTTCTTTCAGCTTATCATTTTTCTGCCCCCCCCCACCCCCCCACCCCCCCCCCCCACCCCCCCACCCCCCACCCCCACCCCTCTCCCTCGCGGTTTCAAGTCTGTACCATTAAGTGTCGTCTTTACCGGTTTAGTCGTAACTAAGCATCTGCCGGGTATCTGAAGCACAGCATGGGCATTCGCAGCCACAAATCACATTCCAGCAGGACTTAAAATAAATGAGGCTCAATCTAACCCATGGAGAACACATTTAATATTTGCAGTGTGTTTGTTTGTTTGTTTATCTGATGTTTAACAGCAGTGATAATTAGTACCAATAGTTGCTTTGATGGTTTCATTTGGTTAGGTTTTCACAGTTCGAATCGCAGCCTAATAACACAACGAAGGTTTCTTCTCTTTATTTTCTCCACAGCAGTCGAGGCCAGCTCACTGGGGTCCACATATTAAAACAGACTGTAAGAATTGTCTCCTAACTCAATACTTCTCATTACATGTTCTTGGAGGGAAACTTTGCCGTAATTGCTCACAGCTTTCCCTAAATGCGGTCTAGATGGAGAGAAGTGGTTGAGGTTTCTGACTGTTGACATTCATGACACAGTGTGAAAGCTCTCTCAGCCTGTTAGCTGTGTTTGCAAAGATCAAATGGCTGAATCAAATGCTTTTCTGTCCTGTCTACAGCAGACGCCTGTAGACTTGAGAAATGCACAGTCAGTACTGTTAGCTTACAACCACATAGCCTCTCTTCCATCACACTGTCCTGCCATCTCCCTCCTCTTTCATGTGCCAGAGAGGGAGCTTTAGGCCAGGGCTGACAAAACGCCGTCATTATCTTAGCGTTAGCGCCTGCCCACGCTTTGCCTCTCATTCATTTCACAGCTAGCCTCCTGGCCCCAGAGGGAGAGATAGATCATGTGGGCGAGAAAGAGAGAGCAATCGGAAGAGAGGTCTCTTCGTCTGTGCTTGTACGCTTTCCCACTTCTTCCCCCTCTCTCTCGCCACTAGTCCTCATCTACTGCTCCTTAGTGGTTTACCAAAATGCATGATGCCATTATTAAGTCTCCCGCTAGCACTGAAAGAGGCAGAGAGAGCAAAAGAAAAGGGGTGTTTCAAGAGAGAAAAAGGAGGTCAAGCTAACCTAGTAGCCAGTACTCAAACTAGAGACTTTTGGAGTGTTTGCAAGTTTTTGAAACTGATATGGTGCTTGCTGTTTATTTTGTTACTACTAGCACTTACAACTTACAACTAGCCATATATGTTGCACAGTCAGTGTAGTCCTGCACTTCACTGCTCAATGTTATTTCCATACATAGTGATGCAAACAAATTGTATGTGTATTCACAAAGGTGGAAACACTTGCCAAATATGACAAACTCAGCAAGTGAGTTTAATGGAGTGATTGTCACTGGAGTGTCGCTGGAGTAAGCGTGGGCAGGGATGAGAAAGGACAGGGCACAGCAGTGGCAGCCCTTTAAATCCAGCTGTGAAGTCTGAACCATTTGCTCTTTAATGGCAATCATAACTCATTGTGCAGTTGTAATGTGTTCCACATTAACAGTGTGGGAGCTGGCTGTGGCTCATCTGTGCCTAATGCGCTATAGCTACAGGCTAAGAGCTCTCATCAAACACTGTTCAACTATCACTTCCTCCTCTTAAAGTCTTTTGTTTACTTTGTGCACTCCTCACGCCCACATCGCAACGAAACTTCGAAAGGCCCTGTATGTCTTGCAGTGTATGGTTTCTGCTCCAGGTCTCTTGAGTCTACAGTTACCTATATTTAGCCATTAGAGGTTATATTTGCTCATTATTTTGTGAGAGCATTGCAGTGAAATCTCACTTGTCAGGGAGCAGAGTATCTTCTGATGCTAATGAGGTGATCTTGTGGCCATGTCTATAGGCCATATCCCAGGAAGATGTCAGTCAGGGTGTAAACATTTGTGCTTTCACGCAACTGGAGGCATCCAAAGCCTAGGAATAGAAGCAGCACAGGTGAGGCTTTGGAACCAGACACAGATGAGAATGAGAGGTGAGAGAGAGATGTTTTTGTCAAAAGAGTGATAGATAATGATGGATATGCCTGGATAGAGATGCTACTGTAGGATGCACAACTATGCTAACACACACGCATACACAGTAAGTGTGCTTTTTGACCGAATACGAGCACACATACAGACACACATTTCAATTCATCCAATAATAAAATACCAACATCCTAAATTATCTCGCATTTAGGTTTAATTTCCACTGGACAATTTCCATACTTTGAATTTAACTTATTTTGGACATGCTTGTGAGGACTATAGGTGACATGCTATGACACACAGACTGCACATACATAAAAACAGACACCTCCAACCCTGACCATGTTGCACCCACACAGGCACCATCACCCAGTTCAGTCCTCCCCCTAGGGTAAAAGAACCACCCCTTCACTCTCTCCATGCGTGTTTGCCCAAAGCGTGCAAGGATTAGCTAAAGCGATTATCACAAGCTTTCGCAGTTTTGTGAAGATGAATCATGGTAATGCTACACAGTGAAGTGCCTCATGCATTTCTAAACCTCTCTACTTGGTTTTCTGATTCTCCAAACTCATCAGGAGCCAGTTGGCTTTGCCTCACTAAGCCAGGTGCAGGTGAGTCAAATCTGGCCAAATTGGCAACCTATCACAAATGCGTGAGTGTGTGCACATACTGTATGCACACATGTTCCATCAAATACACTTCACATAGATACACACCCACATCGATGCATAGATATAGATACATATAGTACACTTACATGCAGTACATAAATCACATTTAAGAACACTACAATAGAACAATATTCAAATTATATTATTTTACTTTGCAGACTTTTAATACAACAGTATAATACAACTTAGTCATAATGTGTTTAACTCTGTTTCACGTTGTCAAATGGAGCTGTTGCACCCCATGGGGACAACCTGCCTTTGGCAATTTATGACTTTGCCACATTGTTGTACATCACTAAAGCATGTTTGCCTAGAGGCTTTCTGAGTTCAAAGCATCATATGTTTTTTTTTTAGGTTTTTTATAGTTTTAGGAGTGCATTGAGTGCAAATATCCATATTAAATACATAATTCTGAATTATTGTTAAGTTTACAACTAGCCATCTATGCAAAACTGTATTCCAGTTCTTCCAGGTCTTCTTTCTCTACAGCATAGTTGTTCTCTCTTTTCCTTTTTCCACTTGTAGTTCCAAATACACATTAGCACCACTTTTGCAGATGGTGTGGTCTAATTGTGCAAGCCTTTTTTTCCTTTCTTTTTTTGCTGTTCTGCAGCCTCCCTCCCTCCATGCTATTTTCCAGGCTGAACAGATGATCACGGCCTTTGGTTTCTCTCCCCAACCCAAAAGGCTCTGGAGGATGTTCTCATTAATAGGACTTGTCAGAGCAACCTGCTAGCACTGCTAATTTATTTCCCCTTTATGCACAAAACATACCATAAGCAGACCACAAACACACACATTCAACTCAAGATGAATCACATGTGCACATTTATGTGTATATCTCTCACATAGATTCCCCCGTTGCACATGTGCCCTGCTCTCATAAAAGCTACACACCACATGGCAGATCCAATAGAGCTCCAGGGCTTTCTCTTGCTAGATTGCACAACAATTAGCTGCAATGAATGTTAGTGCAGCAACCCTGACACTCTGACAAATGATATATGTGCATTTGTTTGCAAAGCATATGTGTTTGTTTGTGTGTAGGAGAGGATTTGTTTTGGGGAGGTAGATAAGACGGTGGGTTGTTTCACTCTCTGTCTGTTTGCACCTCTGGGAGCTCTTCTCTGCCAGCCTCCTTCAGCCCCTAGCTTTTGTGATTCTCTCTTCATGCTGGATGTGTGCATGTGTATCTGTGTGTGTGTGTGTGTTTTTGAGACAGACTTGAAGAAGGGTGTTTGCCAGCGTATGGGTGTTACCTGACAGGCCCGTCATATCAGTGTGCACCTTATCAACAGTTGCAGCAAAGTGTTCCTGTACTTCACACTTTTCACCCACAGGAGATATATTTGTGTGCAATCCACGTGTGCACACAAACACACGCACACTTACTGTATGTGGACACACAAATACACCATTTTCAGCTCAGTCATTCCTTAGGCTGTGCCCTGTGATTGTCTACAAGCCTTAAGACACATTTAGCTGACAGTTTTAAGACCCATCATTCACTTCTCTGTAAAATGCTGCTCATTCAGACCACAGGAAGGCTTAGTGCTGCCACATAATAGAATCACACCATGTACTTCCACACATATAATGACACAGATGCCCTCGGGTAGATGTTAGTAATCATCAGTGACTAATGTTTCTCCTTTAGCTTTCTCTATGACACTATAGCTTAAAGGTTTATACACACACATACACAATCCTGAATGCACTCAAACATGCACCCACATTGGTGACCTCTGTCATTTGTTGAGCCATTATAGCTTACCACAATTACCTATAGAGATGTAAATGTTTGTTATCAGGATCTCAATTTCTACAGTGGTTAGTTCAATCCTGTTGACAAAAATGTCAGTACTGAAATATCCTGCAGATGCAGTATGCTGACATATAGGCAACAAAAACTACTTGCTTGAGGTTAAGCAAAGATTATGGTTACGGTTAGTAAAATTGAATAAAACGCTGAACATTAATTTCAGATATATGATGGGACAGAAACTCTCCTGCATGAAAGTCAGACACACTACACACCTATCCAGCACCTCCACACCTTTGTTTTATACTTCACTAAATAGAGGGCACGCTGCTTATTGTACCAAGACTGAACTATTGGAATTGGACGTAAATTCTCTAATATGAACGTAAATCCTAGGGTTAATAATAATAATAATAATAATAATGACTTCGATTTATATAGCGCCTTTCAAGGTACCCAAGGTCGCTTTACAAGAGTGGGAGTAGGGGGGTAGGGGTTACTAGGGTGGTTTAAGTCAATCTAACAGCCATAGTATTTGCAGCTACATTAGCAATAACAAACAACATTTAATAGCTCATTTCCATGAGTGTATCAGTTCTGTTCATTTTTTTTATTTTTTATTTTTATTTTTATTTTTTTAAAGTTTAAGTGCTTCATACCAACAAGTCCCCATACTGCATTTAATCTATGGGTCCTGATGACAACTGATAATGTCAATTTAAAAGGCTAATAACATCTGAAGTGGGAGGGTTTCACAAAAACAAAAAAAAACAAAAAACAAAAAAAAAACTTTGGTTTAAGAAAAATTATGGTTTGGGTTAAAATTAATACTTTGATAAAGTTAGAGAATCATGTGGTGTGGGTTAAAGCTACTATTTCCTTAAAGTCAGGCAACCTTCATCATCATGGCTACTATAATAACTACAGGGTTAAGGTTGAGTGGCGCCGCCAGATGGCATCTGCCACTCAAACGTAACTATACGTCACTTTTTGGGTGACAGACATTATGATCTATTGTGTTGTTTTTCTTGGGAGGATATTCTTGTTCATACAGGAACAGCCATCTTTTTCAAAAGTAGCGTTTGATCGTGTCACTAATTTGGCCATTTGTTGAACTTTCAGCTCAATTCCTTTCTCAGTGAAACTTCAGAACCACTAATTGCATGGTTCAGCCATCCTAGTCCACCATCAGCCCCCGGATTTCAGGGATCAGAACCCAATGGCTATCTTTCAAGGGAGAAAAGAAGTGCTATAACCTTGTACTGCTGAAAAACCATGTTCCTTATCCTCCAAACAGATTGCGTAATTACATGTATGTTTTTCCATGGTTTAAAGGCTAGAGGGATTTCTCTAGTGTATGCTCTGACCCCTACAATTGGAAAAACAGAACCTTTTCTTAAAGTTTTGATGGAGAGATGTTGATTAGATTTGAGAAATACAGCCTGTATTTCCTCCAGCAGTTGGGGAAAGCAATTTTGTGCTGTTTGCTTCCTTGGGGAAGCTTGAGAAAACAATATGAAAATGATTTCTTTTTCTTTACAACAAGCATATTTGATGCTCGGAGGCAAACACTGAAATAAAAGCAAAGTTGAAGCCTGTATTTTTCATGGCCTTTACTAAGCTACTTTTTTATACTTGTGTATCTGCATTTTTCCTTTTCTTCTCCAGTGTGACATCAGATATACAGAGATGCAGTGGTAAATTTTTCAGGGAAAGGTGATACAGTATATTGGAGAGGCTGGAACTCAAATATGGACTGACCATGGGCATAACCTTGCCTGGACACTTGGGGCTGTAGCCCTGAAGATTTTTTTCTTTAACCCCAGATCATTTTTCACTTTCAGTGGTTTGTGACTAAATAAGATGGCTTGTTGTAATTTTGTATCTTCAGTGAACTGAATGAAGGCAAGACCAATCCGACAGGGTTTAAAAGGAAAATACATGGAAATACATGTGTCTTATTGGCTCACAGGTCTCTGTGGATTCTTCATTGGGGTTACTATCCCAAACAGTAGCTCACACAGTCAGTCAGTCAGTGTGAGGAAAAAATGAATACACAAAGATTTTTACCAGTAAAAGGGGGTGAAGCAGTGGCACAAACATCCTTTAAATTCTGACCGAGGAGAACAAGGTGTGTACATGTCTTTATTAATTCCACGTTACATGAACATGATATGAGCAGACCATAGGTTATATACAGCTAACATACTTTGCAATGCACTGTAGCCAGCTAAACCATTAGTAATTATAACGTAGTTGTGCCTACCCTTGGTTAGTAACACCAAAACAGCCTAGTCTTATGTCTGACAGACTTCAGTCACTGTCTTCATTTTTCCACTGGCAACAATATTTTCTCGTGTTTTACTACCTGTACCATTGAGGGAGGAATTGTGATTCATATCAAGTAGGCCGGTCAGCAATGATTTTGCAACCAAATTAAGACCGTTCAATCAATCACTTTGAGTAGTTACCCATTTTCAACTTCCCATTTGTCCATTGTATTATTAGTTTTGAGGATCCAGCCATCACATAGGCCAAGTAATAATGGTGTAGTTATCTGATATGATGCTCATTTTGGTTTGAGACATTAAATTGGCTGGAATATTCATATGCAGATTACATGGTAAATCAAATCCAAACCTTTCCTTCCCTCTCCAATTTTCACATAGAGTATTTTCACATATTCTATGCATCACATGCTATCAAAAAAATGCATGGAAACAGTCTATTTCTATTACGTTTTTAAAACATTTTTTGATGCAGAAGAATCTGGGCACAGCCCCTGAAGATTTACAGTCCAGCAAGTGCCCCTTGCACTGACCTTGAGATTTATGTCCAAGACAAATGGCACCTGAATCTTGGTGACTCTTGAGGGTAGACTAAATAGACAAATGGGGTGAAAAAAAGATTAACTAAATTAAAATGCATGAGTGCAAACCCAAATCCTGCAGAGCCTGATTTTATGCAAACTGCTGACAGCAGCAGACCCCCTCAGAGTAAACTGTACACTCTCAAAGACAAGATGGCCATCATCCCTCCTCAGCCTTTCTCCAGCCTAGCATAACTATTAACACCACCTCCATCATCAACTCTCATTCTCAAGAGCCATGAACAGTCCTGCAGACGGCAGCCTATGTTACACAAACACGCACACATTCTGACTGAAGTCTACCGCACTCTTCTGTGTTGAGTCCGGTTGGTCGGATTGTATCAGATCTCCTGCTGCAGGGCTTTGGGCATTGCAGTATAACAGTACATACAATAGTGATACAAAATCTGGGCCAAGGCTCCAGGGAACACTAACCTATACTCTACGTATCAAATCCATCATTGAATTTGTAGGCTGGACAGCAACCACCAGAATGTTTTAGACATTACTTTTTTTCCCCCCTATAACCACAGAAAGGTAGAGTAAAAGGCCAAATGACTGCTGTGAGAGAACGAGAGGAGCATAGGGATATAAGCTGTGGCTGGCTGTGTAAATACCTTTTGATTGTGTTAGCTGTGTCTACTACGTCGGTGTGTGTGTGTGTGTGTGTGTGTGTGTGTGTGTGTGTGTGTGTGTGTGTGTGTGTGTGTGTGTGTGTGTGTGTGTGTGTGTGTGTGTGTGTGTGTTAGCTCCATAATAACTTACTGTCCAGCCCTTGAATGTATAAAGAGAACTGGAAACAGCATCAGAGGCGTGGCCCTGAAAGTTGCTCAGTGGTGCATGAAGCCAAAAAGCCACTTCCTGCATGTACATGTATGATTGCATACTGCGAATGCTCAATGGGCCCAGTCCATCCATAAAGAATGCGCACCAGAGACTTAGACTTTGGCTAACTTCCAGTTTAGTCCTGCACTAACTTGAATTGAATATAATAATTCAATCATACAGCTCCTCTAGACTAATGTTATCTGTCCGAATGGATCAAATTCTTATCATGAAACAAGTCATTTCACAGGAGTTGAGACACTCAAAAAATGTATCTACCATTTTACAGCCACTCATTTTCCCATGATTGTGTGTGGGAAAAAAACCTTTTTGGCCCAATGCAGAACCAGAGGTTATAAGTCCATGGTTTGGCTTCTATGTCAAATCAGCTTCAAAGCCTGGCGCACATTCTGGGGGCTTGGTCCAACTACCATTGAAAGTTGGGGAAGTTTGTGCTTACTTTAATTCTGCTGTTATTTCCTTTTCTTTTTCTACAAAGGGGCTTTTCTCTTCCTGGGAGAGGCTTTATTCTGCCTGATCCCTCTCTCTCTTTCACTGCCTTCTCTCCTAATCACCACTAAAGCCAGCCCTAATTGCCAGAAGACTCGATTTTCTCTCTCTGTCTCTCTTTCTCTCACTTGCTGTCCAGCTCTTGCTTCGTCTGTCTTCCATACCTTACCACAAGCACACAATGCAAACTAAAAGAAAAAGAGGGAAATTAATGTTAGAATTAATACAGAGTGAAGCAATTATGAGTTTTGGGTGTCATTTCAGTGACATATGTAGCTATATCTTGATAGCTACGGGAGTATCGAGATGACTATGTTAATGTAAAACATTGGTTGGCAGTTTTTTGTGTGACTGATATTTTGTGTTTGTATGTTTGTTTGATGATTCATTTAGCATTCAAGAGTTAATCCATGCATGGTCACAGGCATCCTTAGGCATAGTGTGTTGATATGTAGGTTTTTTTGTTTTGTTCAGGCAGCAGCACACTGTGATTGTTTAGAGTCCTGACATCAGCTCATGCAGTAGTTCAGTTCCCTTCACTGGGAGAGATGGCTGAGAATTGATGAAGGCCAATCAAGCACTTCTGTGACCATTTCAAAACATGGTCAAATTGCATCTGATTCAACTCTGAACTGACTACTGCTTAGTCACAGAGCAGAGATGTTGGAAAACTGAAACACAAATCTGAATTCAAACTAGGTGTATAAAAAATAATGTTGCTCTCTCAGTCTGTTGTTAGCCAGCAGTGTGCATGCCAAGTCTCCAACAGCTCTGAGATCAACACTAGGGGACCATCCTCCATGACTTACCACCTACAGTTGCAGCAGCAGCCCCATGATTAGTCATCCAACAGTGCTTCAGCTCTGACAAAAGCCAATAAAGGTGCTTAGGTAGGCTAATTAAATCATTTTACATTCTATACTCACTATTTAAGTGGACATTTTGATCAGAATAGTGGTAACATTTTTGCTGGAAGGCTGGCAACTGATAGTCGTAATTTCACACCAATTAAAAACACCCAACACTATTTCAAGTGACATTAAATTTAAAGAAAAAAAAAAACTGTAACAACAATATTTTACTTGATCTACATCAAAAAAGAGCTGGTAAAGCCAAAAATAAGCAGCAACTTTTAATTGGTGTTAATCCATTGCTGACAAAGAGGTTAAAAATAAGGCCAGATGTTGTGAGGAGGTGTATGACCTCCACGCTTGTAAAAGTGCTCCCACATACTCTTAATAGTATCTTTATTAGCCTCAAGTCTGTATTTAAATGCAAGTCTTCCCTCATTCAGTTACATTTAATGTAAAATGACAGTGATAAAAACAGATAGGATTTTCTAGCAAATCAAGAGAGGTGTTGTTGAGAAGTTGCCAAACTCTATCTACAACCTAATATCTCAGGCTGACATTTTGGATTTTAACAGAGAGAAAGCAGAACGGTGAAGTAAAGTGTATCGGTGTTCAACCAAACAAAGCACAGAGTAAAGCTGCTTAATTTTACATACAGTAAGACACCACAGGCCATCCATAACCAGGACACAGAATTTTACATTCACTTTATGGTCCGCTGCAGCAGTACAGTGTTGCTGTATAAGCAAGGCTGGGAAAGTTTAGAGGAACAAAAACTAGGAAACAACAAACTAGTTACATGACCAAAATTCAAAACAAGAAGATAATAAAGTGACCACAATAAAGTGTTTTTCTTTTTTCTTTTCAAAAAGAAAACTAATGAGATAGCACTTTTTTTCATTCCAATTCTATTCTTTCTCAATGAATATTCAGCCTATGCCTGATGGATACACAAACGATTTTTTCTTCACTTACAAGCTCTTTATTTCCTCCCAACCAAACAAAGTCTCTTTCAGTCTCTTTCACCACTGAAGTAGAACAGTGAAACAGCAAACTTTGTGACGCTGTGATTAACATTACACATCACACTTTTTGCCTTTGGTAACTTAAAAGACTTTCAAAATTCTCATTGAAAGTGTTATTTTGAATTTGTTGTGGCATTATAGTTGTCAAACATAACATCAGTTCATTCTTTGAATCTCCTGAAGGCTTATGGACAGAAAAGCAGGTTTGAAAAGCTGTGCTAATGCAACCATTGCTTTGATGCATGTTCGATAGATAAGTAGCTTTCAGTTTTGTTTAATACTTCTAATATTTGTAGTTTGTGCTATATGCACATCTTCTGTTTCAATTCAGAAAAGAATATGTTTGGTGGATTGTGACTGAACTAAATTTCTGAATGGTCATACAAAGTTTGAAACAGATCTGTGTATGTTCCCTTTCAGTTTGTGTCTGTGTGTGCTTGCACACTGTGAGCATGTTTGTAATGGGAGCTGGTTGCTGCCATCGTCCTTTTGTAGGTTTCTGGGAAAGATGGAGGGATGAGTCCATCTCCATGATTGACTTCAATCATCCAGCGTCCCTGATGGGCTTTTAACACTGCTTTAACACCCTTCCATCACAAGTTTATTCTCCTTTCATACTCTATCAGTAGTGGACAGTGGACCTGGCTCTGTTTAGTCAGTCACTGAGGGCCCAGCCTACTGTAGAGTTCCGCTCTACTCTGATTAGACTGCACACTCCCCGTGGTGCCTCTGATCAGCAGCCATACTCGTCTCTCACCATCGATCTCTTCATCCCGCTCTCTGTTTCCATCTCTCTGAGCTCCATCGCTCTCCCTTTGTCGTTCTTTTGCTCTCTCTTTCTCTCCTCACTCATTCTATCCATCTTTCCATCTGTCCCGATCTCTCGGGAGGCCAGCCCAATTAACCTGTTTAAACAGCCATCTGAGCATCCCATCCATTCCAATGTGGCTGTGTGAGAGAGAGCCAGGATCCCAGTGCCAGGCCCCCATCCGCTGCCCTCCCCAGCCTCCACCTGCACCTCCCATTCCTTTTTCCTCCTCATCTTCATCCCCCCCTTTTTTACTTACCCCTCTCTTGTCCTCAATGAGTCTGATTGTAATAGAGATCTGGACAGCTTAGAGTGGTTCTTTCTCTGTTTTGTAGGGCAGGGTGACATATGACGCATTCAATGTACCATACTTTCAACAATTTCAAAGGCAGCTTTAAATTCTGCTGTCTCTGGAGATCCCCACTTTAGCAACTGCAATCTGCCTATGAGCTCTTTCCCGTTTCATTTCTCCTCTTTAATGTTCTTCCATTCTTTCCACTGTCACTCTGATGCCTCCTCTACTCACTCTCCATCCTCTCATCCATTCTGTCTCTCTCTCTCTCTCTCTCTCTCTCTCTCTCTCTCTGCCCTTTCTCTCCCTCTCCTCTCACCTTCTTTCTGTCACTCCTAAGCTCACTCCCTCTCCCCTGACTGTGTCCCTTTCTCACTTCCCTTTCAACACTTGTCACCTACTTCCTGTCAGGCTGTCCAGAGAACACCACAAGAAGGTCACAACTCTTTTCAGCACTCCCTTTTTCCTTGTCCTTGTCTGTTGACGGAGAAGGGAACTTTAATTAGAAAAGTGAAGATGGGTTTGGGGTATGATATACTCCAAGCAACACAAAGCACTATTTCACCACCACTTCCAAGCAACTGTGATAAAAAATAATATAGTAATACAGTATATATATATATATATATATATATATATATCCTGCTGTGGGGGAATGCACATACCACAGTAGTATTTATAACATTTCAAGGGCTGCTCACATTGACTAGACAGTGGAGAAGTACTGGGCTGGCTGCTTGGCACACTGGGGTGTCTTTGTTATTTGCCAGATCAATGCACAACCTGGGCCCATTGCTGTAGACGACGTGTTAATGCGCAGCACTGTGCCGTTGGGCTTCATTGCTCTGTTGTTGGCAGATTTTTATAATCTCTCTTATAGCAGTATCGACCCAAGTGAGTGAAAGAGGAGCTATTGGAGGTTTGTGCGTGAGTGTGTTGATGGAGGGGTAAAATTGGCACTGTCTTTTTCTTTAATTGGTGCAAGAACAAGACCCTCTGGGTACTCTATGCACAGCTTGTCACTATTTGTGTGTGGGTATTGGTGCAGTTAGTTCAGCTTGTCATTGTTGAACATGCCGGCAATCATAGGAAATAAATGCCTACACACAGGGATTGCTTATACACCTACAGTATACTACTAGGATCATTATTGTTGGCTTATCATTTTTACCTTTCTTACCAATTCGCACCGAAAAACAACTGATTGATGTAAACTGATTTAATTCGATTCATGTGCTGCTTTTACTTTTACATATTAAAAGTATGTAAGGGTGTTTGCCCTTACATAGTAAGTCTTTAGTCCTTTGGCGGCTCTATTTCCTTTCATCATTAGTGCGTCTTAGCATTGTAGAATGAAAATCAGAAAAAATAATACGAAAAAAAGAAATAAAATGAAATACAAACTTAATGGTACAGGGATGGAACCCAAGAGTATTTTCAATATTGATTCATCTACCTATTGTTTTCTTCATTGATTGATCGGTCTATGGTCAACAGTATATTTGTATATCAGCAAATTGCAAAAAAATGCTCAGTGCAAGTTCCCAGAGCCCATGGTTACATCTTCAAATTTCTTGTTTGTCCGACCATTTGTTCAGTGGTTGGACAAAAGTCTTCCTTAATTTCCTATCATAGAAGACCAATAAAGCAGAAAATATTTACATTTAAAAAGCATGAACCAGAGAAATGTTGGTTATTAAAATAGTTGCTGATTGATTTTATCATTGACAAACAAGCTTTTGAGACAATAAATGAATATGGAACACTTTATGTTGTAGTTATGATTAAAGATGCCTTTACTTCAGTTTGATGCCTCAGCCTACAGGCCTCTACAGCCATGACCGCAGTACTGCTGCACTGCTGGCTGCGTGCCTAGCTCAGAGAGATATGAGACCATGATTGGAGGACAGTAAGATAAGGGGCAACGGACCACCTGCTGCTTGTTTATTTTATCAGTGTTTGACTGTTTCACAGATACAAACACTTAGAATTACAACAATGCTTGCTTTGAGTTCGACTTCTAACTTTCTCATTGTTAATATAATCAGGCAGCCATCCAAAAATCTATTTGCACAGACACATGTTTGCCAACTGGTGTATTTGTTATTGTCTCCCACCCCACACTTCCAAAGCTAATCTTTAAAAATGAGAAAAAATAATGGTATAAGAAATGAGTTAGCATTAGACAGAAGGGACTAGACAAACAGAAAACAGAAAGCGTGATTTTTAGGGGTTTGTCTTTAGAGATGTTCAGCTACACAAAGAAAGACACAATCTGCTGAACAGCAGAGGCTTTTCTTCCTCTTGGGTTGATGTCATCCATCTCTTATGCCTCATACCCTCCTGTCTAGACCAGGACATTGTGTGCAACACCTGCTTCACAGAGTGGACTAAGTGTTGTTTAAGAGCTGTCCCCTCTGACTGAGCGTCGAGTGGCTGTCTCACTGGCCTTAGATAGAAGGACACTGACATGATCACAGACATATTAAGGGTCGGACAAAACAAAAGGCCGGATTTACTCACATTTATTCTCTGTAATGGAAGCCCTGTTACAGCTGTTATACAGACGTGGGAAGAAAAAAAGTGAAGCAACTGAAGTGAGTTACTGCCTTCAGCTTAGGGTTTCGTACAATATGCTGTCTAGACGTTGTAATCCCAGAGAGAGAAGGCTGCGGGTGCCATGAGGAAGGAAGGAAGGAAGTTAGGATGGGACTCCAATATGGGCTACTTATCTGCGAGTCATCTTCTCATCTTCCCATGAACTGTGTTAGAGTTTCATAATAGATCAAACAGGAGAATGCCCCTGACATCACAGATGTTTCTAAAGTATCTGAACCTCATCATATGTCATCCTATTGTACGTAATGTTCCATTTAAAAGAAAGTGGACAAGGACATGTTTTATATTTCAAGCTAATTTATTGCATATTAGCTACTGTTGCAAATCAATAGTTTGAGTGTAGTGTAAGGATTCTTAGAGTCTTGCTCATTCAGTCCCTGCATGCATCCCAAAATATCTCTGTTTAATGTTTCTGCCTAATTGCTGAAACTTGATATAGACATACTGTAGGTCTTTTCTCTCAAGAGTTCTAGCTGGACAGTGATTAACATGATTGTTAATATTCATCTTGTACAAATAGTCATTATGGGTCGATTCATGTTTATTTTTCTTACTACAAACTTATATTTGTCTCAATGTAGTCATAGCTCTTTGTACTATGTGACGTGTGAGTGTGTCTTTGTTGTTGTCCACAGATGACCATTTGAAACGATCATGTGACATAAAAACAGTAACATGCATTTTTGTTATGCCTCTGTGCCGGTGACAACCGTGGCTAGATGCATTATTTTTTCGGGTTGTCTATCTGTCCGTCCCATTCTTGTTATATCTCGCAATATCTCAGGAATGCCTTGAGGCAATTTCTTCAAATTTGGCAAAAACATCCATTTGGACTCGAAGATGAACTGATTAGATATTTGTGGTTAAAAGTCAAGATCATTGTGACCTCAGGTCTGTCCCATTCTTGTGAGCACAATATCTCAGTAATACCTGGAGGGATTTTCATTACATGTGGTACAAACATCCACTTGGACTTAAGGATGAACTCATTAGAATTTGTTGGTCATAGGTAAAAGGTCAACGTCTCTGCTACCTCATAAAAAAATGTTTGGCCATACCTCAAGAATTCATTCGCAAATTATGTTTTAAGTTTTGCGCAATTTATTTTGGTGGTCAAAGGTCAAGGGCACTGTGGCCTAACTTCTGTCCCATTCTCACATGATATTACGCAATATTTCAAGAATGCTTGTAGCGAATTTCATTACATCTGGCAAAAATGTCCACTTGGTCTCAAGGATGAACTGATTAGAATGTGGTGGTCAGAGGTCATAGGACAAACTTTTAATATGTTTTATTACATTCCCTCAAAGTCTTCACTACAAATATTATATGAGTCTGGAAAGACATGAACTGCAACTTGACTGGTTGGTGGAGGCATACAACCACAAAGCAGTATTTTTAGTTTACATTAAATAATGTAGCATACTGTTACAGACAGTACATAAATAGGCCACCTGGTAAGCAATCCCCTGCAGAGTTATTATTATCTGTGACTGGATTAGTACGATTGTATTAATGCCAGAAAGTTGTTGTGTAGTGGGTTGAACTAATAACAAAGATAAAAGGTTTTATATCCTCTCATAAAAAAGACTGAGCCAATGAGGAGGAAAAAAGTAGATTTGGGCCATCAGGTATGAGAGCAAAGGAGGAAAACTGTGGAATCCTGAATAAAGATGAACAGGCTGTCATTCAACAACAACAGGCCTTTTACAGTAGATAAATGTAGGTGCACTTGACATCTATCTCAAGCAGGTTTTACGTTTCCTCAAGCACCTTTACACTGGGGGGGGGGGGGGGGGGGGGGGGTGTAGTACCATTAAAGACAAATACAATCAGTATGTCCTCCTCAATTTCACTCTGGTATTTTGTTGTTTTTCAAAGTTGTGGTTATGTTTGCTAATAAGGGTTTTATTTGTAGTTTAGATCTTCTTCTCTCTAATTAGCAGTTAATTACTATACATCCTGCTTGGTCCACCTACAAATAAATTGTCATGCAAGCTGTGTTAACACCAGTGTCCCACCCCCTCCACAAATAACAGCACCCCACACTATCAGTTGACTATTTTTTCACATGCAGCTGTAGAGAAGAATCCTCAGAGTCTTGTCCTTGTGATGTTTTGACCTACAACTAATGGTGAGACTAATGGAGAGATGCACCAGTGTCAAACCAGGCACAATAGCCTCTGTAGGTCTGCTATCTATCTCTAATACTGAGTTGCACTGTAGGTGTATTGTGTGTCTGTGTTTGCATGCCTCTCTGTGTGTGTGTGTGTGTGTGTGTGTGTGTGTGTGTGTGTGTGTGTGTGTGTGTGTGTGTGTGTGTGTGTGTGTGTGTCTGTGTGTTTGCGTGTCTGTGTGTGTAATCCACACTTTGCCATTACATACGTTGTGTCTATTTCTTTGCTTAGTTATCACTGAAATCATGTAAATCTTCTCAATTCTTTTGTCTACAGTGAAGTTTGACGACTGCATGGGGAATGAGGCGGTGGCTTTCCAGAGCAGTGACCCCAGCTTCAGTGTGCGGGCAGATGGGTCCATCTTTGCTCAGCGAGAGGGAGCCAGCCTGGATGAACCAGTCCAGTTTAAACTGACAGCAAGTGGTCCACACACACATGTATTTGAGACTGTGGTCCAACTGGCACTGATTGACCCTCCTTCCCCCCAACAAAATGAAAATGAGGTGAGTTATGCACTTCCTGAGTATGAGCACAGACACTCAAATAACATGCTTCAAGTTTCAATTATCATCCCAGAGTTTCTTCTTCCTATCACATTTTCTCCAGTGGTCTGGTGATAGTAACAGCCAAGAATCAGGTCAAAACTCCTTGGGGTTTTAGAGAGAGCGAGTGAGCGAGAGATTGGGTATAAAGAAGTAGCAGTAGCACATGGTTAAAAGTGATAGAATCACACTGCCACAGGGGGAGAGTATGATTCCCTTCAGCCATAAGCTGTTATTGGAAAACATCCTGTGCCTTGGATACCCCAGGGGTCTTCGACTCTTCCTCCTCTATTTAAAAGCCGTCAGAGGTCATGGAAGGACTGCAGCCTGACCCTAACTGTTTCCATGACTACATAATCACCATCTGTGATCGATATCAGCATATCAATGTTAATTAATTAGGTAACAACAACACACGTGATTAAGGACCCTTGTTCACACAGTGAAATTTTCAACATCTCATAGAGGAGATGGACCAGGAAGTTCCTGACAAGATCAAAACTAGCTGAGTCAGATGTGTCACCCACCTCTTAATCTTGATAAGCAAACTTGATTTTTAGTAGGAATCAGCTGACCATAGAAACCTGCTGAAACATGTAGCAGTTTAAGATTGTGCTTGAAATAAAATGAGAACACTGTTAAACAATAACAACTAAAGTGTCTCTTCAGCTCGTAGTTTTGATTTTTTGGCCCACAACTTAACTGTCTGGATTCAAAATCATGGCTCTCGTCTTTTTGGGTCATTGCAGGTAGCTTATTTCAGCAAAAAAAGAAAAACACTGTATGATACCTGCCCAACACCAAAGGGCAAACATACAAAGCTAACCAGCAATTTCCCTGAGGTGAAGACCAAACTAGAGCTAAAAGGAGAGTCAGTATTAGACTCACATTCATCACGTAGACAAAAACACAACTTATAAGGAGAGCAGTGTTGTGTTTTATGGCCAAAAATCTGTTGCTGTTACTGCAGAAAAACATCACGTTGTCCAGTGTTAGGGTATTATTAAATGAAACATGGTTTTAAGTGGCCACTTAATTGTAATACAAAGCATATGTACAGATAGATAAACAGACGAACGCACCCACACATGCAAGTCACTGTTGCAGAAAGATCTTGACATCATTTTACAAAGACTTCAAAACTTCTCTGGTGTTTAGTTTGAATGACTGGAAATATATGACTTCTCTAATTAGATTAACTTCTTTTAGAATTTTGGATTTTTAGAGCCCACACTTGAAACTATTTAAAACCAGAAAATAAATAGTTTCAGCTGGATTTTCATTGGAATCTGCATGCCCAGAAAACAGAAGAGATGGCACAAAGTCAGTCCTAGACTCATAGAGACAAATAGGGAGGCGGAGTGGGACATCAGCCAACAAAGGATCTATTAGTGGGAGTGGGTGTAGGGATGAGTATGTTGTTCTGGCTCTGAATAGTTTGGCCTCACACTTCCGTAGCTCACACTGCTTCAAATGATTCACTGGTTAGCATGGTGTGAGCTTCATTATTAAACTACAAAGTGTTAAAGGTCAAATGACTGGCTATTCTACCTCAGTTTCCAGTGAGTCAACCAATTTGACAAGCTTAAGGTGCCATGAACAGACAAATGATGAGAGAGCAGGGTCAGAGTCAGAAGTCAGAAATACGCTACACATTGGAACAAACATGTATGAAAGAGCAGGAGCAGAAAGCAGGGCACTGAAACAAAATGTGATGTTTCATTATGGAAATGGCGCTTTGTGGCGTGCTCTGTTGAATAATAACTTCCAGATGTCTGGGTAGCCAGGGGCTGGCTGATATCAAAGCGTGCAGGGTTTTGGGGTGGCGCTGGCATGGAGGGGAAGAGCTGGGACCACCGCCAGCTGGCTAAGGCTGAAGGCACCAGGGCTGGGGGGCCGCATCCATTTCACACTCAGTGACTCCTGTTCACATAGCATTAGGGTGTGTAAGCATGTGAATCTGGTATGTGTGCGAGGATGTTACTTGTTTGTATTTTTTTTCGGTGGAAAGATTATTTTGGATCAAGTGTGAATTATGCTAATTTTGCAATACATTTGCATTGCTGTGTTTGGTCTATGAGTGGTTGTGCCTTTGATTAGGGAATATATTATCTTAGGTTTGAAACCTATAGGTTGACTATAGACATGCTCTGCTTGTCAGAAAGTGTGTCCCCCCTCAATATGATTGAGGGAAATAACTCAACCTTTAAATCTTTAAAAATTCTGATATCTGACTCCAGTTTGCCTCTGCTCTTCCTCGATCTTTCATGATAGTGTGAGTAAGTGCACAGACATCTCCGCTTAACCTTTTTTTATGATCAATTTCATCACCTGTTCCTTCTCTGTTTCTGTGTGAGTATGAATAAGAAAGTGCATGGTTTTATTATAATTACAGCATGGCCAGAGAAAAGCCCATGTAAGCCTCTTGCAGCAGTGATGGGTACCACTCTTTCTCTATCTCTCTGCATTTCTTTCTCTGTGTGTTTTTTTCCTTTACATCTTTTTTTCTCTACATCTCTCCTCAGGGAACTCACTAGTACCTGTTAGCATGTGTAGATAAAAGGATCTGGAGCATGACTTATTTAGGCAAGGGAGGGTTGGGGGGCTGGGGGGTCACATCTGCTTCTGACAACCCTTCTCGTCATCCCTCTCATTCCATCCCAAACATGTCTCGCACCACCTCTTCCTCCCCTCATCGCACTGGTGGGATGTGGGGCAACCATACCCTGCAGTCAACCCGACTAAGCCTTCCTCTCTCTGAAGAAAAAGAATGCATTTGTCCAGACCCAGCTCACATCTGTCTCATCCCACTCTGCTGACAAACCCTGTTTGTGCACACAGGAATGTTGCGCTTGGCAGAGGTTGGTCTCCTGAATATGGACTGAATGCAAAGGATCATGTTTCAGTGAACTTGTCACACAGTAGACCGAACATGGAATATGGCAACATGTGTATTTGAATGGCTAGTCTGTCTTCTGTGCAGACTGGTAACATAATAAGTGGAGGATAGGGTGAGAGCTGGTGCTTTTTGGACTGTGAGTATGAGAACAAGCTGCTCAGGCTCACAATCCAAAAAGAGCATGATCTTTTTTTTTATAGTTATTGCTCCCCTAGTGGCCAAATGCAGATTAGAATATGCTGCTTTCCCTCAACCGGCAACTGGAAACAGAGCGAAATTAAACATGCTGCATTTTACTGCTATTTCCACACACTTGGCATATGTCCATACTTTAAAGATAGGTTCACAGTTATTCAAGTCTGTCTTAAAACAACAGCGTGGTGCCTGTGTAAACACTGAAAGAGGTTCACCTCACTGTAATCATTCTTCCTATTTATACTAACGCCAAATGTGCATTCAATGTAAGTGATGCGGGGCCAAAATCCAGAGTAATTTTGTGCAAAAATGCATTTAAAAGTGTATCTTATATATATTGTTTGTTTGTTTTTGTTTGTTTGTTTTGTTTTTTTGTTTTCCTTATTTTGTTTTGCTTTATGCGTGATGTCTGTGATTTGCAAAATAGAAAAAAATGGAAGTACTAGATGTTAAACTCTGTATGCCATATTATACACTTCCTAGAATAAAGCATATATTTAAAAAAGAAAATAAGAAAAAAAAAAAGTTTATCTGAATCATATATTGTAACAATGAAAATATCTTCTTGATTTGAGGAATTTGAACATTTGAAGCTTCGTATTGGCATCAGATAAACTTTAAATATATTCTTGCACAGAAGGAGGCTTGTGGATTTTGGCCCCCATCACTTGCATTGTAAGTGCATTATGTAAACCCATCCTTTAACCAGAGCCAATATTTCGCTGCATTATGAAAGCATCTTTATTTGATTCAATGTTATATAAAGCATTTTCAGCTGCAAATGGTCTATACAAATAACATTTATTACTAAATGTATTATGAACCTGATCTTCACAGTCTAGGCTTAGGGTTCTACCCATTTCATATAGTTAAGACTGAAAGTTCATTCTTGGCCTTAGAAGTAGCAGTAAGGAAAAGAATCTCACCCCCAGGGTGTATTAGCACTTGTATAAGCACTTAACCCTGACATACTGTTTTGGTCATATTTGGACCATTTTGACATTTTAAAGCAATTATGACACCCGTAAATGTATTTTTAAATGCATACCTTTGAGGTGCTATGGGGGAGTCTTGAAATATCAATCCTGTTCCTGAAATCCTGAAAGATTAAAACTGTGCATAGACATCATTATATAACATGCACATACAGTAGGGGCATAGGTTCATGAGTTGCCTTGAAACTGTCACAGCAAAGAAGACTAGAAAAAGAAATGCGTGTGGTTTGCAGGCTGTGTTGATTGATAGTTTTAATGGTTTTAAGAATGTTGTTGCATCCTCCACTTTTAATATAATTAGTTGAAATAAAAATGGCTGTTATGTTGTACTGTTTTATATAACCTGACACACACCTCATCCCTGGCTAAACAAAGACCTCAGATCTGTAAAGAAGTTTTGTCATAGGACTAAACAAAAATGGAGAGGTTCTAGACAGCCTGTAGACTTGCAGAGTTTGAGGGATCTGATGAAGACCTTTAATCAAGCAGTGAAAACAGCTGCAGAAAACATATTATAATGACCTCATTATTAAAAAACATGGATCTAACTCCAGACTCCTCTTCAACGTTGTAAGTCGCACATTAAGTCCACCCCCTGCTGTCATTGAATCATTAACGGACAAATATGAACAATTTATTTTTTGTCTTACAAAATCAAAAAATCAAAAACAACATTTTATTTGTTGCCCAAGCTGTCACTGAACCCTCTCCTCCTAGCACCAACTGTGCTTTCACTTCCTTTGATAAACTAACAATTGAAAATGTAACTTAGACCATTGCCAAAATGAAGAATTACACCTGTTCTTTTCATATCATTCCAATCCTACCCTATCTGTCAATTCCTTTTAAATGTATTCAACTCCTTACGCTCATCTGGCCTTGTTCCTGATTGTTTTAAAACAGCAGTAGTACAAGCTCTTCTTAAAAAACCCACACTAGACCCAGGTACTCTTAATCATTTCAGACCAATCTCAAAACTGACATTCCTTGCAAAGATCTCTGAAAAAATTGTAGCAGAGCAGATCATTTCTTTCATGAAGAGTAATGGTCTCTTAGAGAAATTTCGGTCAGGTAAAATAGCTGGTTTTAAATTATCTTTTAGCAGTTCACTGTGCTCAATACACTTTATTACTTCTGTTGGAACTGTCTACGGCACTGTTGATCATAGTATTTTAACTGAATGTTTTAAAATTTGGGTGAACATTTCAGGTTTGGTTTTACAACTTCCACAGGTGCATTGCAGATATCAGTAACTGGATGGCACCAAATTTCCTACAGTTAAACTCGGAAAAGTCCAGACTCATCACAGAATTACATTTCTTCCCATCATGGTCCCCTCTCATCTAACATACTAATTCTTGCAGAAACCTTTGTAATATCGTTGATGACCATCTCCACTCAAACTTGCATATTAATGCTGTTGTCCATTCATGTTTTTTTCCAACTAAGAACAGTTTTAAAAATCAGATCTGCCAAGAAGTAACAACAGTGTTTTATCCCTTCATTTCGTCCTGGTTATATTACCACAATGCACTCTTCTCATGCCTCACACATCAAAACCTTATTAAACTTCAGCTGATTCAAAATGTTGTAGCCAGACTCATAATCAGGTCCAACAGCCAACAGGAGGGTACACATCATACAGGTTTTAAATTGGCTCCTAGTCTTAGAGTAGATTTTAAAAATGTTAATGACCAAACCAGAGCTAAAGGAGGTTAAGCATAGGCACACTTTCATCATATTAATTTTCCATGCGTCCACTTTATGTGTCAATAACCAACTGTATACTAACAAGTAACAAGTGTACCATATCTGGCAAATGCTTAACTTATAATGTGCTAATATGTCATTGTTGTGTTAACAGCTCAAAAACACAGTTTGGTTAACATTTAATATTGCAGCCGTTTGAGACTACACATTTTAAAGGCTTTAGAATCAAGATTGTTCCGCCCCCTCATGCCTAGATGGAGCATTAAATCCTGTCTTTCTTTCAGCTTAATGCCAACATTTGATCTCCTCTACTACCGCATTCCTTTAGCCTACCTCTTCTTCCCTGTTAAGGGCCCTGGATTGTACATGATGTCTCAAATATACCACTTGGTTGATGAAACTGAACATGACACCTTCGCCCATGCTCCATCATACCCCACAGCCCTACCCACCCACACATACACATACACACTAAATGCCAGGTTGCTTGACACGTTTCCTTTAAAGCAGCCTTAAAAGCTTTTTCTCCTGGGCGTCCATCTAATGAAGTCAGCTTTGAAAGCATTGTTTCTGCTGGCAGATACAAGCCAACCCTCTGAGGGGCCTTGACCAGGCAAGAACAAACGAAGAGAGAGACAAAGAGAACTTTTTATAGACTACATTGTGCAGGACCCTTAACTTTCAATATGTGCCAGAAGCCATTGCCATATTCCAACACTGTAGCCTGCTCCTGTGTTGTGTTTTATTTTTATTCTCAAATGTCAACTGCTGGGGAGGGACTGAAATGCAACATATTGCACAGAAGTAATATAAAATGAAAAACTGGAAGAGGTATTAAAAACTCTAGCCTCTTTATATGTAAATGTATGGTGATTGAACCTCTTTCTCTTATTCTCCTGAATTCACAAGCCTAGATTTTTCTTGTACTCTGACATGAACACTAACGTGCACGCACGCACACACACACACACACACACACACACACACACACACACACACACACACACACACACACACACACACACACACACACACACACACACACACACACACACACAGATTCAGAAATGGATCATCCACATATTCTCCACTCTCTGCCTGCACTGTTGTCTTTTCTGTAATGGAACTGAACAGTATTATGACCTCTGGTGAATGGTTTTAAATTGTTTAGTTTTTTCCCATATCCAGTCTCACATTGTCACCTATTTTCTTTCCATACAACATTACTGTGAAGGTGTACAGTTATACCACTACCATAATCCTCAGTTTAAGCACTGCCTTTATTTACTGCAGGCATTTAATAAAACACTTTAGTTTTAAGTTATTTGTTGCTTGATCTCAGCCAGCAAACAAAGAAAGCTTAAGGGGGAACTCCATCAGTTTTACACATGAAGTCTACAAGTTTAAAATTTAAAAAATAAAATAAATAAAAAGAGTTAGGCGTTAAAATAAGTGAGGTTAGAAGTTGCCATCTGTACTGTACTTGCTTCTCATCTTTGTTACATTAGCAACCACTCACATAAACTGAGTTTACGACCAAACTGTTGGTGGTAGAATTGCACGTTGTCTAGTGTAGGCGTCAGGTTTTCATAAAGAAGAAGAATACAAAGAATAAAAATGACTATATTGCTGGTTCTGGTGCACTGATTTTGATATTTTAAAAAGCACACTTTTAAAGCAAATTCAAATTGTGACCCTGTGAGGATCTTCCCAGAACACCATCAAGATAGCTTCACACCCAATATTATTCTTTGGGAATAATCATGCTCTGGGTTACAGATTTTACTGAGTTATGCCTCCAAGGAGTGTGATTTTTGACATACAGTACTGTATACAATCAGGTAAAAGTAGCTCAAATGCATGTTGCTGTCTCACAAATGCTGCTGCTACCACAACTGCTGACTATGTCAGTGAGTCAAATCACTGGGCCAAATACAACAAGTAACTTCCTGTTGTTTGTAGAACATCAACATGCGCTTGTTCCTTTCACCTCATGTAGAATATTTTCCAAATCTTCTCCCTTAAAGGAATGACTTGACATTTTGGGAAATATGCTTATTTTTTTCCTTGCAGAGAGTTGGATTAGAGGATTGATCCCATTCGTATATCTATTAAATTTGAGGCTGGATCCAGGAAACATTTTAACAGTTTGTTTTTTGTCCAAAGGTAAAAAAATGTTTTCACTGACTAACATGTTTTGTGTTTGTTGTAATCCATACAAAAACTGAAGTGTTAAAATGACAGGTTTTGGTTTTACAGGGGTTTATGTGCCAGACTATTTTTTGGCTGGGAGCAATGACTTCCTAGAGTCTCCTCTGGTTGCTTGCCAACCTCACAGTGATGACAAGACTGCAGGAACAGACAGACATGAGAGTGGTATCGATCTTGTCATCTAACTCTCGGCAAAAGATTGAATAAGCCTCTTTCCCAAAATGTCAAACAGTTCCTGTAACTAGGGTAGCACAGGACTGAAATTAAACAAACACACAGTAATCATAGTTAAAAAATGATGGGCATAATTAACTAACTTTTAGGATTGATAACATTATTTGGGGAAAGATATGTCATCTATTGCCCACTTCTACATACATGTACTCTCTACTCTATATACATGTTTTCTTTTATTTATTTATTTTCATTTTTTCTTAGCAATCACACATGTTAATACAATATGCTGTTTAACTGCTGTTGCACCAGCAGCCACAATACAACACAGTGCTTGAGGATTCAATGTTATTGAGACAAGCTATCAGGACCCACTGACTGGGAGAAAAACAATAACATTGCAGGAGAAGGGCAAGGAGGGGAGCACGGGAGCGAGGGATAGCTCAGGGGAATGTGATTGAGACAGAGAGTGCAGCTCTGTCTCAGCAATGATGGTCGTGACTGAATTTTTGACATGTTTTTCCTGCTTGTAACCCTGAGATATGTTGGTAAACTTGCTGTAGAACAACTCTCCAGATTGTCAATTTAATATAACCTTTAGATCGCTTATATACAACACATCTAATTTAGCCCCTGGGACGCTAAGCATGTGGTGTAGTTGTTCAAAAGTAAGCCCTGAGATGATGGACCCTATATGACCTTGACATAGACGTGTTGATATGTGTAATGTATTTGAACATAAGAAGCAACATGCTGTATCTCATTTTCTGCACGTGGGTGCCTTAACTAGCCCTGAGGTACACAATTAAAACTCTCCTACTGCATTGTCAATGACTTTTGTTTGTTTCTACCCACTCTGGAAGCATCTCTAATGGAGCAGAATGTCTGTACTGCATTAATGTATTTTGCAATATTTCTACATGAGGGCATTCATGTAGATAGGTGATATGCTTGATAGACCCAGCATCTCTTCTGACTCATGAGTGAGTTAATGTTCATGAGGAGATTGAAAATGTGCTCCTTTCATGTTCCTTATTCGAGCATCTTTCAAAAAGACAGGTTTGTGGTGGTCATTTCTCTCCGCCTGCAGGGTGTATGTGAGGGGAGTGTATGATGGGAGCATACCGTTGGACTGAAACGTGTGTCTGTGACTCAGTTGTCACAGTCTAGTGAAAGACACTGTAAATCCAACCTCAGACATGTTCTCTGTTAATAGGCTTTTTATTCCTGCTGTAAAAGTCTGAGGTTTATGGTCTCTGTCACATATATGCACACATACACACACACACACACACACACACACACACACACACACACACACACACACACACACACACACAGGATTCAAGACTTTATACAGTACCTGTGTGCTCACACTTTACAGCTCTGTTCTGCTCAGGCCTGATGCATGATGGCACAAATAAACTGAATCATGTTTGTTTAATATTTTAAACAAACGTGATTTGATACATTGTGTTTGTTGCTTATCCAGGTCACTAGAGACCATTCATTATATAGTTATGAGTTTAAATTGCTAAAAGTGTTTTTTACCCTGTTGGTTAGCTTGAGGAGTTCTATCAAGCCAGTCTGAGGGGGGAAATAATGGAACACAGGATTCTGGAGAGACTGTAATTTAAGATGATTTCCAATGGTTTTGGAAATATTGCAGTGATTATGTATCAAACAGGAAATAGGTTGTGATTTGTATTTAGGTTCTATTTTATTTCTTAAATGTATTCCTTAATTTCCATGCAGTTCCAATTAATGTGGTCAAATAATTAAAACAATTAACAATTATATATGCCTTTTGTCAAGGACTTGGTCAAGTACCATACATTTATGTAGCTCTAGCTATATACACCTGCTGTTCTCCTTTCCAGCATCATTTCAAACAAATAGTGTATTTGCTGTAGACAGCACTTATATAAGTATTTGAGCATTATTCGAAGTATTGGTATGGAAGTGAGTTACCAAGTTTCCAGGTGCCAATTACTGTAGGTGCCAATTACTGTAGGTTCTAAAAGACTCACCTGTTAGTAAGTGAGTGAATGAATGGGTGAGTAAGTGGCTGAGTGAGTGAGCCAGCGGGTGAGTGAATGAGTAAAAGAGTGAATTAGTGTGTGAGTTCATCCATTAGGTGATCCACATTCAAAATAAATGATGTGCATTATGCACTTTGTTTCCATGGTAACATTATGCATTAGTTTCAGCTGTATAGTGATGACTTACTGTAGGTTACACAATCCTTTCACATCAGTTATTACTACAATACAGTTACTAATATTAGAAGTAAAGGCATTTTAAGACAGTGAGAGGATGCTGCTGCCGTCTTTTCTACTGTTATCCAATGTAAGCATGGCTGCATTTGTATTTGTCGCTACCATCTGAACAATAGCAGTCTTGGAGCAACATCACCTTCAGTGTCTGATTATGTGGGGTTTATGATATTAGGAGACTGTCTTCCCAAGAAAAATGACACAACAGGTTGTAATATCAGTTGCCCAAAAGCAACAACATTTGTTACGTTTGAGTGCCAAATACCATCTAGAAGCCGTAGTGATTATGCCCCAGAGCGTTGGTGCAGTTCAGTTAATATACCAGACAAAAGGTTAGTCACACCTTCCCATTCACTCAAATGAGAAAGTGTGTCCAGACTTTAGACTGGTACTGTATGTCAACAATTTCCCTCATTCAGAAAAGGAATAGATGGATGTAGGATATAACCCAACAATGGACTTTACCACAGGAAACAACTGTTCGTTTCCTGTCAGCAACAGCGGGTCAGGACATTTAAAAAAAAAAGTCTGCTACTATGTTCTTCCCTTAACCCAATGGTTATTATTGTACCCATGACGATGGAGGTTGCCTAAATTTAGCAAACCCACACCACTTGTTTCTCTAACCAATGACCAAACAACATATTTGGTTAACTTGGAGGACTTTTGGATATTAGTTAGCTAACTTGCTATATTAATCGTGTTGTATCAATCAAACCATTTCCTCTATTTTAAGCTGCAACCTGTTATATTTGGCTGCATGATTAGATTAGAGAAGGTTGATCAAATGTATGTGATATGTGCCCTTGTGCAAAGCCAGGTGGCTTATGCTGTGCTAACCATTCACTGTCTGAGAGAGTCTTAACACTTATTGACTAACAAAAATACCAACTGCTACAAAGAAATAACTGGAATTAATTGTTCACAAAAAATATGTATCTGTTTAACCAGATTAACAAAAGTAAAATGTCATTACTGTTGTTCTGTGAATTTCTACTTTGATACTTGGGCATCACATCACTTGCCATTATCATTAACAGCACATCCATTCTCCTAAACGAAGCCTTGTGTTGTTTTAAAGGTCACAAAGGAAGAGGGGAAAGTAGCTGAGAGAAAAGAGAAGAAGGAGGCGTTCCAAGCACCACCTCCTGTCATCATGTTCTCAGGGTCAGGCCTGAACAGCTCCAAGGGTCTACGGAGGCAGAAGAGGGACTGGGTGATCCCACCAATCAACGTGGCAGAAAATTCTCGAGGACCGTTCCCTCAGATGCTCGTCAGCGTAAGTGACAAATTTGATGGGCCGCGTCACTGATTTGTTCTGAATTTGCAGCTGGGATTTCTTGAGGGCACTTCATGGTTCACGCTGATTGGGGGTGTGTGATGGACGGTGATAAGGAACAGAAACACATTAGCATAACTGGTTAGTTCTCCACATCCTTGCAGATGATTATGTTGTGTTCTTCTGATTTAATTATAGCCACAAAATCTTAAGGTATTTAAACAGCCCTGATTGCCCCTAAGAAGTTCCCCCCTCAGACACCAAGTAGGCTCCAAAACAGCTAAGCTGCCAAACTCTCCCACAGTGTGAGGTCCATTGGGTTCACAGTGAAACTAATGATTATTTCTGCTCCTTTATGTATTCATTCTTCCCTTTATCAGGCTATTTCAGAATGGTTGGCTGAAATTCAATGCTATTTTTATAGAGCCTTTATAATAATACAATTTGTCACAGAATCTTTACTGAAGTCATAACTCTGGGGCTCCTGTGAGATATAAAGGACAAAGTATAAAAAGCTGGCCTCAGAGAGCATGTTGGTTTAAAACTTAAATAAATCAGACGTAACTTTTTTTATTCAACCTTGACAGCAGGAAAAATGTCCTGACTATAACCTCATCTTGCATGTGTGTCCCTATGTAAATCTGTATCTAAAGGACGAGGAATATACAAGTAGTAACACCTCAGCTCTTGGTACCTAATCATTATTCAACAAACCTGTCTTCATTTAGCATTCAAGATTGGAATGTGGCAACAACGACTGGCTCCCATCACGGCAAATTTCATTTCTGTGAAACTACAAGTGCAAAATATGAACACAACATGAAGAGGGTTGGAGGTTGAGCCTGTACAAGCCTGTCGGAGAAAAAAAAAACATGAATAAATAAAGGTTTGTGTAAATGTGTTGTTGTGCAAAGGCTCGAGCTGCAGAGTGTTTAAAATTCAGAGATTCTGTCACAACAGAATGCGCGGTTTGTCTCTCTCATTGCAAAGCTGTAGGCTTTAAGCTTGTGGTGCGCACTGTAATTCATCAAAAAACATCATTCCAGGAGACCGCTGCTTCATTCCCTGCTCCCACTTTCCTTCTCTCTTTATCTAGAATATCTAGCCATCAGCTTTTCCTCGCTGTTTACAAAACTCTCACAGTTTATCTCTTTTTGGTCTTAAATTGTGCAAAAGAAGCATTTTTTTTTCTCCTTTTTGTTTCTGTTCTTTGTTTTTCAACAGGGTTTTATCCAATCCCCAGGGAAAAGCCTGGGGAGCTGCTTGAAGGAAACTTTTTTATTCTACTTTTTTACTGTGAGAAAAAAAAGTCAAAGAGGGGAGAGTTTGTCTTTGTTTTTGGAGTTGGAGTACTTTTACAGCTGTGGTCCCATCAGTTTGGCACAGTGTGGCATATCCATATGAGCACACTGAGCCCTTCAGTAGTGCTACACCGGCCATAAACTGGCCAGACAGTTCTGCTGTTTCAGTGAGCTGGTCAGAACCAGAGAGGATGGGGTACAGAGAAATAGAGAGGGTATCAAAGGAACATTTGGAAGTATAGTGGGCAGCCAAACACAATCCACTTTGTGCAGTAAATAAGTCCGTCAGGGGCTGGTGGATTGCTGAGAGTGGAACGTTCAGAGGAGAAGAGAAGTGATGCGTGTTGATGCCTCTGTTGGGCTCTCCGGCTCCAGTCTTTCTCTTTAATGATGACTGGAGGGCAGGCAGGGCCATACTGAGAACTAGAGATTTTAACAAGGAGACAGCTCTGGGGGGTGGATGGCATGGGGATGATTTTGCCATATTTATTGTTTATGTGTTTAGTCCACTTTTATAACCTCTTTTGTCCTCTGTCTAGAATTGAGGCTTATGCATGTCTGTTTCATTTCCCTCCATCAAAACTCCAAAGATAAATATTTAATGTCATGAAGATGGAACATTTTAGATAGATTTTTAAAATGTTTTTATTTATGACATTTAATATGTTAATCACAGTTTCTATTTTATATGAAACACGCTGTCTGTCTCTCTTTCTGTCTGTATACTCCTCCTCCGTCTCTCTCCAACTGTGCCATCAGTGCTCTGTGTGCTGTGGCTGTGTGATGCCTCCCCTAATGGCCTGTGAAGTCAGTCCCTCTCCTAATGGGCTGTTCTGTCATCCAGCGCAGCACTGAGTGACATGCAGGCAGCGGCCTTCCCCACCATCCTGCCGCTATCCTCCTTGCACCGACCAAGTTGCCATCAGTTGGACAGGCGGGGTGTCAGCAGCCCTCACCTGCATCTCCGCAGGTCTGCAGCACTGTCACTTTGATCATGCCAGCACAGGATCAGGCAGGTGTCAGGACAGAGGCCCTACCGACTGGCCTCTGAGCTTGCAGCCTGACGTGGCTCGAGGGCAATGTTGACTGCAAAGTCTTGGCAGAACTGTACTCCCATCGCTCTTTATAGCCAAGACAGTGTCAGAGCTCATTGAGATGTTATTGACTGCTTTTTATTAATAGCAGCGCTGAAATAATTGCTTCAGCACTTCAGACTCCTTGACTGTGCATGAAGATCTAGAGCGCACAGTGCAACTCTTGGGCTTAATATTAGACCTTTTTTAGCTCTAGCGCTGTGGTGGTAACAACACCGGTTTCTCCTCTTTTTTTCCAAGATGATGGACATCTCTTTCCAACAGATGGGTATGATTGGAACATAACTTTTAACAAAAAGTGAAACTGAAAGGCTAGCAAAGAGAGCAATGGAGAAGAGACAGAAACACATGATAGTTAAAAGACAAAAACAAGGAATGTGGGGAGTAATTTTTCACAATAAACAGGTGTTCTCTATCGTTCTCTTTATTCTGCGGCCAAACAGCCATCAATAGCATGTAAGGGACATTGATTTTTCACAGGGGCTTTTTGAAACCTTCCATTGATCCACGCACTTCTCCTACAGCAAGAGAGGCATCGATTTCTTTTGCTCGGGTAAATAAAGACTCAACGTAACCGCCCCCCCTCCTCTCCACCATCACCCAACTCCCTTGACCCCCTATTAAAACAACCGTCAGCAGAAAAATGAACAAAAGCCTGATGAAACAACAATTTAGCCGAGGAGCAAGATGGGGTATGAATAAATATTTGTCCAGTAAAATACCTTTTTCATTGCACTGTTCGCTGAGTCTTGTCTGTGTGAAAATAACAGAGAGAAAGAGAGAGGGAGCGAGAGTGTGAGAGAGAGAGGGGTAGAGAGATATGTGGTTTAGGCCTGTCAGATCTGCTAGTGCAGATCAGGTCATGCTACCACATTCAAAAGGAAAGTATACTGTTATGCAATGAATCTGGCTTTTCACACATTCTGTTCATTGCTAAATATTATTAACACCGAAGACATAAAAAGTGACTTAAAGCTGTTTTAGTTATATCTTCCACATGTATCTAGACATCTACTGTTGGTGCAAAAATATTTGTTCATATTTTTTACCTTTTGTCATCCTTTTCTCACCATGTCTTTCCTTCTATTCAATTTTCAATTCAATTTTATTCATATAGTGCCACATCACGACAAAAATTATCTCAAGGCGCTTTTTTGCATTGAGCAGGTCTAGACTTAATTTAAAGAGACCGAACATTCCCACATGTGCAAGCACTTGGCAACAGTGGCAAAGAAAAACTCCCGTTTAACAGGAAGAAATCTCAAGCAGAACTGGGCTCCAGGTGGTTGACCATCTGCCTTGACTGGTTGGGTTGAGAGAGAAAGAGGGGAAGGGAGAGAGGAGAGAGGGAAACGCAGAGAGGCACAGTAACAACAACAATGATAATAATAATAACAGCATGCATGGAGGTCAAGAAGGACATGGTTGATGGATGACAATGAGGATGGGTAGATGTTCCACCCATCGCAAACATTTCTTGTCCCCACACTTTCCTGTTTTCAGAATCTCTTTCCTAAAACCTGCTCTGGGTAACATTTTAGGCTACATACACGCTACGTTTTCTACTTTTCATTTGAAAATCCATACATTTTGCTACATTTACACTTAGCGCCCACACTACTTCAGGATCTTCAAACCCTAAAATGGAAACTTTTGAAAATGATTCTGACCCCATTTTAGTTTGAAAACTCGAGGACGCTCACGTTCACTCCTTGATGGGGTTTTATCAGTTAAAAAGTGTGTCCTTCACTGATTTGTCACACCTCTATCACCTGACAACTCCCAATCTGTGTTTTTCTGCTCTCTTGACAACTCGACTCATGTGGTACTTTCAGTAACAGTTCCACATTGTTGTCAGTCCAAGCAAACAGATGTCTTACTTTTCACCATTGCTGTGTTTCCTTTGTAGTATTTTCTGCAACTAAGCAACCCACTGCAGAGTAAACAATCTGCTTCCTGTTTACACCAGCAGGTGCATGCCCAGTGAATGGTCATGTGATATGCATTTTCAGGCATTTTAGTATGGGAAGAAAATATTTCTGAAATGGTGCTAAAATGCTCTTATGGATGGAGATCGTTTTTGTTATCAATTGAAAACATATTAGTGTGGACTTTGTGTAAGTGTTTGTCTTACGGAATTGATTTTGAGAGAGTAGGTATTTATTTTGAGAGCTGGAATAAGGGATGTGAAAATGACTACAATTTCAGCTAAACTGTTGTTTTATTGGATAACATTTCTTGGAAGACATTTTTTCTCTCTGCCGGCTGTCCTTGAGACAGAGAAGCCAGATATTTTCCAATAAAGTGTGGCTGCATCCCTCAATAATCACAAGCCATTATATTGACAGGAATACCTTAGAGGGGGTACAGCAGCCGCGAGAGCAATAAGCCAAAATAAATGTTTTGTTTTCGTTTTTTTTGGGGGGGGGGCGTTTGCCTAAAGCCCTTTATTGACTGATATGAAGAGAAATAGTTTTGTTAAATATCCTGTACTTCAGTAGTTTGTTGTAAGCATTTCCTGGTTGTAGCTCCTGAGAATATGTCCAATAATAATAAAATGGAGGCTGCATGTTAAATAGTGCACGAAATATCATTTGTATCTGATTTGGTGTGTGTTGCAGTGCATCTGGTGATGTTTATTGTGTTCACTGCAGCACCTGTGCTCCAGTTTCTATATCTCTCTCTGTGGAGCACGTTGAGAAAAGCGTTTTTCGGAGCAGAATGAGCAAACCCCCCTGAGGTGTCTGTTTTCTCCTCTGTGTACATTTACCAGTGATTAATGACTGCTCCGCTCCACTGACAGACACGGCAACAACAAAAACACCAGAAAGACAGACAAAACAGAATTCTGCAAGAATAGGATGAACAAAAAGCAACATACTGTACAAGTGAGCTGGAGCTGATTGCAATGAAGAATTTAAGGGGGGACAAAGACGGGTGGGTGGGATTGAGAACAAGAAAAAGCAACGGAAAGAAATGAGTGGCGCAAGAGAGGGAATGTAGGGCTAGACCGGGATTAGAGGCACGTCTGTGTTTGTGTTTAGGTCTGATAGACTTCCCGGAGAACTGCTTTTCACGGCCTCTTCCCTCGAGTCTAATGAAGCCTTCTGGCATCTGCCACCCCACCACCCGGCCAACACCAGCACTGCACTGCTCCAGCCTGCACCCTTCATCGTTTTCCACTCCCTCCTGCTGAGACATACGCTCACAAACACACACACACTCAATCACAAACAAACAAACAAACACATGCATACACAGACAGAGAGTGAAATTAGTTGTCCTACACAGGCAGCAAACAATCAGTGCAGCGCATGTGCCGCATTATTGCTTTTGTATATGCTCATTGTTTGGGGTTTTGTTTGGTCGCATTACTGCTTTATCCCTGAACAAAGAGAAGAAAAGCTATGCCAGAAAAACAGGACTCCATCTTGTGTTGTTTTTGTTGTTTTTGTTGTTTTTTTAGCCTAGTCCACCAGAGAAACCACAGGATGGTGAAACACAGGGATGCAAGTATTTAAGGATCACAGTCCATTTCAGAGCTCGGTCACTAGGAAACCACATTGCTGCCCATATGGAACGCTTTATGAATGTCGAACTGCACAGAACTCATTTTCAGGGCTAAATAAATTCAGGCTGTGAAAACACTGAAATGTGTGGCTACACTAAGTCTATCAAACACATGAACGGTACAGGATGTGCACTGCTGTATATATATTCAAGCATATTTAGTTCGGGGCTATGTTTTCTCTTGTTTTCTTTTCGTGTTCTCTGCGCTACTAAGGTCCTTAGCAGGCATACAACTTCAACACACATGTACTCACTATGGACACACTACATAAACTATATCAAACCTGGGAAGTAAAGGAAAAAACAATAGACTTCTTTCAGATATGGGTGAACCTCCTGTAAAATATGAAGAGGGGGGAAATTAAGGGAGAGACCTCATGTCTACTCTGGGGTATTGCACAAACAGTCATGTCAGCATTTTATATGCACTTTGTTTTACACATCTTGGTTAGTTTTAAACTCTAGGCTTCTGTTTGATTTCACCTCCTCAAGAATTCACACAATATATTTCCTTTCCAAACCCCAGCTGTGAAGTTTCTTCCAGCACAAGCAATCGCTGTTTGGAGACATTACAAATCACATTAAAGTTTGATATTTACTGATCCTCTTTTTTTTGGTTAGCCAAAAGCTTGGATCAAGGACAGCAGTGTCAGTGATTCCAAACTGAAATATCTCAACTGCTATTGGAATTATTGCCATGTTCATGGTACCCAGGGGATTAATCCTAGTGACACTGGGTATTAGATGGATTATTGGATTGATTAGATGGATTAAATTGATGGATTACTTTTAAATTTGGTACAGATATGCATGTTTCTCAGAAGATTAATATAACGACTTTGGTGATCCCCTGTTCACTTGCTGGCCACCGACACATCAAAGTTTTCAATTATCCAGTGAAATATCTCATCTTCAAGATGGATTGGCTCCAAGTTTTATATGGACATTCATGGTTTCCAGAGGATCAACCCTAATGGCTTTGGTGATCCACTGAGTAAGATTGGCTGTAGATGGCTGTAGACTATTAGTCTTTTTTGTTGGTGTTTATTTTTTGTCATTAAAAGAATGCTTTATTTGGAAATATATATATAATCTCAGATAATAACAATAGTAGTCATGAACTGGTACATCGACATTTGATGCACACAAGTGTTTTTTCCAATATCTCCTCTTGTGAGAGCTGGTATGAAAGCCAGATAACCATAAGTTATGATGGCAGGACTAAAACACCAGTGGAAGTTGAGGAGAGTGCTTTACATTGTTACTTTTGCTAATGGAGTCTTTGTGATGGAAGAACATGCTCCCTCCTGTCTTTTTTGACAGGTCAGATCATTAATGAAACATTTGACCATAAAAGCAATTTGCCCATCTTCTGAATAGCATAAGACTCAGATATTCAAGAGAAAGGTTGAGCACATGAGGACACATTAATATCTCATGCAAAGAGGTGTTTGAGGGCAATCATGAAACAAGAAGAGAATCACTTAATAGATTCTTTGACAGCTCAATTTCTATATGTGAAGTTCTGATTATTGTTCCTATTCAGTGATCCACTGCTAAGAGCCTAACCCCCAACTCTTTGTGCAATCCTGTCTTGGCATACAGCAAATACCTTATGAAGTTCATTTCCCTTTCTCTAATGAAATTAGGGAGATCAATGTAATTACATTTATCAGCCCCAGGAAATGGAGTCTCCTATACTCTCAAGGTATTGACGAGAAAAACAAATTGTTACTACACTCATGTATTCGTCAGCAGCATTTGGCCTTTGTTTCCTCCTGTGTTCAGGGAAGTGAGACTGAAATGTAATTTTCACTGTTTAATATCTCATT
The DNA here is from genome assembly GCF_963691925.1 of Scomber scombrus. Taxonomy (NCBI): domain Eukaryota; kingdom Metazoa; phylum Chordata; class Actinopteri; order Scombriformes; family Scombridae; genus Scomber; species Scomber scombrus. Next base: position 21,794,106 of record NC_084979.1, on the reverse strand, counting down.
ATTTTGAAATTAGTGGCGTGAAGTCTCGGTAAACATGTTCATCAGGCATATTCAGTTCAGTTTATTTTTCAAGAGAACAGAGTTCCAGCCGTGGCCTTGTTGCACACACCCAGGCCCAGAGCTGCTACTATGGCTTTACAAAACAAACAACTAAAACCCTCCCTCAACCAGCCACCCACTCACACACACTGAGACAGCGCAGACCGCACACACACGCACAGATAAACACACACATGTTCACTCAAATCCCCTCAACACATTCTTCTCTGATATGACATCAGGCAGCACCAGGCGGGCTGCCTCCTGGGTTCAGTTGGTCTTAAATTAAACAGTAAATCATCTCACCAAAAGACACAAGAGTTATGTGTGAGTCAAGGGCAACAGTTCTGGGCTCTTTAATAGGAGATGAGGAGGACTTTATGAAGGAGATAAATAACAGCTTAACAAACAGCCTCTGTCTGGTCCCCTGGAGGTTGGCCTCAGCGACCCTGTGGATCGGTGGGATGAAGGAGAGCCAAGAATCTCAATTCCTCTGAAGACATGAAAAAATAATGTGCAGTGAAATTGGAAGACAGATATTCGGAAAGGGACTCAGGGAGGTAGGGACCGGTTATGAAGTGGGGGGCGAGAGTGGCAGTGATTGTTGGTGATATGAGACAAGGTCGGTCAAATAGAAAGGACGAGTTGACAGTCAGATAGGCAGAGGGACAGATTGACAACAGTAGAGCCAAAAAAGTAGGTACAGAGGAAATCATGCAGACAGACAAGCAGATCAAGCAAAGACAGACAGACAGAGGGGAAGAATAACACGCAGACATGACAGTTGTCCCATCAGGTAATACTCTCCTCTCGCTTCTGCTCAGTAATGCTTGCATGTTTGCCCGAGAGACAGACCTAACAAAATAAAGTCTAATTCAACATAATGCCACGGCATTTAGAAGGAATGGGAGAAAAGAGTAATTGCAAGAGGAAAAGTCCTTGGGCATGAGATTGAATTGAATTGAAGCGTTTTCGGATGCAAGTCATGTGATGTAAAATTCTAATCTCACTTAATGTGCCTGTATTTTTCCATTTTCCCCTCTTTGGCTCCTTTTTTCCTGGAGTTAAAATGTGAGGGAAATCAAAATTGAGGCCTGCACCAGAATATTCTGATCCTATTTACTTTGTCATTTACAATGAAAGGCCTCAGTCAGAATCTTTTCATGCAAGTATAATGGATACTGTCATGGGGTGATCATGTTTTTGTATGCTGGTAAAACCCCCTTACCACACACGCAGACACACGAGAGCACAAACACACGACTCTCACACAAGATCTGGTATAAGCAAGCATACATCATCCCTGTGTATGTGTGTAATAAAGTTCCTCACTGCGCAGTGAAATGCTTTACAGCATCTCAAGATGAAACAGCTCCTAAGATAAGCAGTTTAGTACCAGATAAAAAGTTGCCAGTATTTTATAACTCTCCTTTTAACTTTGCAGGTTTCTCATTGCTTTTCGCTTATGAGTATTTCTAGCCGATGCTCCTCGATGCTGCTCCACACATTTTTATTTGTTCTTCATTTTCAAGAGAAAAGAACATTTCCTCCTAACACCCTATAAAAGCTTTAACATCCCACATTGTTCATAAAACCAGAGTGATGCACAGTGCCTGGCATCATGGCATACAGGAGATGATGTTATGGTTCATCTGAGGCCCTGCAAAATGCTTCTTTACATAAGGTGATTTGTACTGGTTGCTCTATAGTCACTTCACTTTAAAGAGGACTCAGTGTCAAGCCAAGCAGCTGGGGGAGGCTGATGCATGTCCAGATTTTCTGCCATGTTTTCATGGTGACTATCGGTACAAGAAGGAGATACACAGAAACTGACCTCTGCTGTCTCAGATCCACTTTCTGATCTGTATCAACCAAGGCATGACAGGCCAGTTTGAAAAAGCAAATGTACGCTAGCCATCTGTATGCCATCATTGTCATACATGTGCTTATGCTCAAGCAAAAACACACAGGTGTTCATGCACAAACACACATGCATGACTACGTAAACATACACACACACACACCTCCTCACTCTTCCAAGGTTCATTTGTCAAGATGACAGCTGGACTCTTGCTGAGGTGGAGTTTGCCAAGCAGAATCCCTCGCTTGGTTAGTGGGAGCCAGAACATCCTGGGAAACATTCTGACACACATTTAGAGGCTGCAGTGTGACTGTGTATGTATGTGTGCGTGTTCACATGAGTGAGCGTGTGTGCCTTCAAGTTTGTGTGAATGCACGTGTGAATGTGCAACTTTTCAAAACACCCAGCAGCAGCATGGCAAGGTCCAGCCCCTCTTCAGTTTCCTGCCTGTGCTTGGCAGGAGCAGGCTTGGCAGGGAGCAGCCCATTTTGTCAGGCTTCCAGTCAACATCAAACGTGTATACTGCTCTACCTGAACACCTTTCCTCCCTCCCCTCGCTCTTCACATCTGTGTCCTTAGACATCTGTTTACCTCATGATACCCCCAGAGTATTTGTCCCTGTAGACTGGGAGAAATGTACTGCATGCTTTTCCTTCCAAACAGTCCTTCAGCTGTGTCCACTTGAAATTTGTCTGTACGATGATGTAACTGGATGTTTCTCTGACTAGATTGACAAAGATAATGCGATACAAACGGAATAGGATCCCAAAAAGTTCACGTCTGGTCAAGAGGGGAAACTCTACCTACTTTCTCACAACATATATTCATCCCACTAGACTGAAGTGCTATCAAACAAGTCTGGCAACGTCTCCATACTTCCTGTGTCCAGTTTTTCTAGCCAAAGGGGCTCATGCTCTACTACAGAGTTCTTGCTGATGCATTAAATTTGCAACCACTTTCATCCCCCCAACCCCCTTATTCTCACTCTCCCCACTTTTTCTTCCCTCCTTTTTCTCTCTAGTCTGCATTTCTCCTCTTCACTTCTGCCTGACGGATTTAGAAAGTGAGAATAAGAAGAAGAAGGTAGGGGGTGGAAGAAGAGGGAGAGAGTGTGTATAAAAGGTGGACAGTGTTGGTGGAGTGGGGGAGTAAATGGCTGGAAAAGTGCAATAGCAGCAAATTTTGTGCCACTGTCACCCTCTTGCTCTGCTATTCTCTACCCTACAAGTCTCCAACACTCTTTACTCTAATTACCCAGATTGGGTTTTCTGGGGATGAAGCGACAAGGGAGGAAAAGGGAGTAACAGGGGGGTCCTTGATATTGTCCTTGTCAAAGCCTAGGGGAGCGACTGCAGAAGTCATTCATGCATCCATCACACTCCCGATTTCACAATTTAATCAATTCCCTAATGAAAGAGAGTGAAAGAGAGAGAGAGAGAGAGGAAGAGAGGGGTAATATTGAGATGGCCCTCAGACTCAAAGCTAAAGGGTGCGGCCACTCTTTGTCTGCGACTACAATGGCTGCCTTATTTTCATTCTGTCTGCTTGGAACAGGGGAGTGAGGAGGGCGAGTCATTCCATTGTTACCTCCAGGGAGAATAGCACCTCTAATTTGCCATAAGCCTGCACTATTAAAGACCAGACTCCTTTCACACTGCAATAATTGGAAAAGTCATTCACTGCTTAACTTCCATTACTCCATGTTATTTTCACTAATGTGGAGGAAGGTCTTTTAATAATCTCACCTGCGTCACTTCTAGCTATCATTCAAATGATACAAAAGCACACTGAGCACACTATCTCTCAATTTCACTCTGTTACACACTCACATAGACCACTAAGCCGGGTAATTCCGAAAATGCATATTTTTGGCCCTCTGTCCTCTCTGTCCACTTTGTAAAGCTGAAAACAGCCTTCTTGCATTTTAGTGTGGACAGGTTAAATCTGAGTGTTGAAGCAATTGTCAGTAAGCTGCATTTATGTTTATTTTGTCTGATTCCTGACTGTGATGCAGATAAGCAAGTTTCTTATATTCAAGTTCTTTATGCCTGCCTCAGACACATCGGACCAATGAGCTCAGTAATCATCATGATTTGATAAACTTGGTGCATTTTGGTTTGCTTGGATTTTTCTCTGTACCAAAACAAACCAAACCAAACCAAAATGCACCAAGTTTATCAAATCATCCACTGATGACAAGTGACAAGTGCAATTGAAATAAAGATTTGAGTCTACCAAGCTAGCAGCTTAGCCAGCCATACTTAGATGCAGCTGTGCTTTGAGGTAAGTGCTAACGTCAGAATGCAAATGATCATAATTACAATGCTAACATTTGCTAATTGCATCAATTACAAAATGTAGCTGAGGATGGCAGGGGATGTTGTTCATTTTGCAGGTATTTTGTCATAAACCACAGCATTGGATACATTTCTGACCTGATTATAGCATTGGACGGAAAGTTAAGGGATCCTGAGGGGGACATACATTTCTGTACCAACATTTTTGGCAATCCATCTTATAGTTTTCAAGACATTTCACAAAAAACCACAAGTGTCAACCAGCTAGTGGTACTGGAGGAAAGGTCAGGATACACCATCTGGGCACCTGGAAAGTCTGTACAAAATTCGATGGCGATCCATCCAATATTTGTTGAAATATTTCAGTCTAAAAAAAAAAATGTAGAGGGCCAATCGAAAGACCAACATTCCCATCCCTAGTGTAAACACACACCATTCTCACGCATAAACTGCATTTTCAGATTTAGCCACCTTGATGTCAAAGACTCTCGCATTTGTTCATGAAATCCTCTATGAAATACTGGCCAGCTGATGAATACAAGATGTTTTGTAGTGTGTTTTATGTTGAAGGTGGTAAGTGCATTTTTTAAAATCCCAACTTCAGACTAAGATACTAAACATCAATCCTGCCCTACCTTTTGAAGAGATACAATGCTCAACATCAAAGCCTAAAAGTCTGTGTTTTAAAAAGGCCACAGGAAAGCTCTTTGCTCTTTGGAAAGACATTTTGCTGACTCACAGCAAAACACACAAGGTTTCTTTTTATCTTTGTACGTGCACTTGACAGATAGAGTATGTGTGATATGCAATGCCACCTAAAACCCTTTCTCTTGTAGAGGCTCCTTCTCTTCAGCGTTAACCAGTCTGTTTGTGACCTCTTGACCCATACCTGTATTTCTGCCCATTAGGCTTTACTGTATTTGGGTTCGGAGTAGCTATCCCTGTGTGTTGGGCTTTAGAGCCGTGAAAGGCCTGGCTTTCAGCTCTTTAGGGGTACTATCCTGTGACTTCACTGTCTGCAAGTGACAGATCGTTTCTACTGTCCAACTGCTCACTGAACCAGTGTCATTCTCTGAAACACCAGCACACCACTGCACACCTAATTGGCACAGTCATGACACTCTGTGTGTTTGTGTGTATGCCTGTATGTTGCTTTTTAAGTTTGTGACATGCTAAAGCCAGATAGTGGTGCTTTATTCTTTGGAGATTATCTAGAAGTACTACACGTAGCTGAGTTTTGCTTAGTGTCATTCTTGCACATTGTCACAGTGGCACAGTATCAATGTATAAATATTAGGGCTGGCTGTCAATCGATTAAAATATTTCATTGCTATTAATCACATGATTGTCATGAGATAACTTGTGATTAATTGTAAATTAATCACACATTTTAAATGTTTTTCTAAATGTACTTTAAAGGGGATATTTTTCAAGTTTTAAATAATCTCATGAACATGGGAGTGGATACATATGCTTATTATTATGTTTATTATTATTATTGAAACAATCCAGAACAATGAAATACTGCATGCTCCAAAAATCTGCTGTCAGTTATGATATCAGTTAGAAACTAGTTTCATTCATTCACCAATTCTTGCTCTCTCTCACACACACATAGTCTGTCTCTCTCTCCCTCTCTCTCTCTCTCTCTCTCTCTCTCTCTCTCTCTCTCTCTCTCTCTCTCTCTCTCTCTCTCTCTCTCTCTCTCTCTTCTCTCTCTCTCTCTCTCTCTCTCTCTCCACACACATACACACACACACACACCTTTGTTGAGCAGGAGGAGGTATCTCTGTATATGCTGCTTGGCGAGCGACTGGTAATTGAGACTTATGGTACGCCGTAAAGTAAATAACTTTGGTCAATAACTGGTCATGTCGATAGAACATCTGGCAGGCTTTGGAGCTGAATTTGCCATTCATAAGACCCTTTTCTTTATACATTTCTGCTTGTTATCCAAAACATTACTGCATCACTTCTTTATTTCCAAACTACTGGCCAGGTGTGTTAATTGTGTGTTAAAAAAATAACACTGTTAAAATTCATTTGTGTTAATGTGTTATTAATATCAGATGCCCTAATAAATATGAATGCTTTAGGTATTTAGTCATACTGTTTATCTCTGGCAGGGTATTATTTCTGTTTTATGTTTTTAAAACCTTAGAGTAAAGATTACTTTACATTCATCTAAAAAACTAAAAACTTGAATTGTCTTCTGTTTTCAGAGCTTCACAAAGGCAGCTCACCAATCGTTTGAAGCTGTCTGTAAAATATAATGCACAAAGCTGCAAGACAATTCAAGTTGAAAGGACACCTTCATTTTAATGTGTTTGAAATTGAAGGTTTTGTTCAGCTGAATGCAGAATGATTTCAAGAAATGTCTGCCTCATGCGTAATGTTGTTGTAGACGAGTCTGAATGTGGTTTCTGTTTGCACATGAATTCTAACATGTGGCCAGTTTGTTTCCATGCTAAAACCACTGTCAGCCACATCTGATATATCTGCTGTCTTATTTGATATGCTTCAGCTAAGTAGAATAAGTAAAAACAAAATAGGACATAAACATAGGACATAAGCTTTTCTCTCTTAACAAATCAATTCATGGTTTTAAAAATGTATCCAAATGCTGAGGCAATGCCAGAAACTAATCCAGTGCACATGGCCTTTGCTTTTGTTTTACTTAACGTTACTATGATGAAGGCTGGTTGTGCTTTGACTGACTTGGATCAGTAAAGGAGAATACTTAGCTGAGGTTTACACTCAAAATATCAACAGTTTCCTCCACACAGTAAATAATAGAAATATAATATTCTGCTGCTCTCTATAGAGTTAAAAATGAAAGTGTCAGCGGCACTTTTTAAAACAAAAGCCTGTAATTAGTTATGCTTCTAACATTTTTCCTGTTGAACACCAGCCAACTTAAAAAAGAAACTCATCTTCTGAAACAACTTTCTAAAGGATCTACCAAGACTGTTTCACATTTTATCATTTCTATGATAATTGTTTCACTTCCATTCACAATACCCCATCAACATTATATCAATGCATATGGTAATTGCAGTTTTCTGTGCATACTAAACCACAGATTATCTTTAATAGTACTTGTACTTCAGCAACAACAGCTGTACAATAGCTTTCAAGTTGGTGAAAAATATCAATTATAATATGTATTTTGCTGATGTAAAGTGTAATGGCTTTACCTACATGAACCGGCTCACTAAAGAAAAAGAATAGAAAACACTTGGTCGGTTCTTTTATTTATGTATCTTTGAGATAGTTTGCAGATTGGAGAACACATACTGTTAATCAAATTTAGCATATAGAAAACTAGCATAGCTAAAATTGAATCTTGTGTATAGTCAATATAAAAGTACAGAATACACTAATATGAAGTTAATCATTTAACTTAAAACACTTACATTAAGGGTTCAATCATTTCAATCATTATTTGGCTCTGCTCATGTGATGCTCTGGAACAAATCATGGCAATCAGACATAGACAGTCCCTGAACTCACACACTCATTAAAACAGTAGTTATGTTTGCATGGACCCGAATATTCCACTAATTATAGGAATACTAGCCCAGTTAGAATAAAAATGCCTCATGTACCATCATCAGTCGGAAGAGACTGGCCCGATCTGGAGTAATCAGAAGAAATGTTCAATTGGGTTGAGAGGGGTGATGTAAACCTCACATAATATGTTCAATAGGAAAACATTAGCACCTTATAACCATGCAAACATTTGATCTGATCATTTCTCTCAGGTTGGAATGAATGTATTCTTTCTGTGCACGTTTGCCCCATGCATGGGTAACATTAGTGATATGATGGTAGGGAGAGAGAGAGAGAGAGAGAGAGAGAGAGAGAGAGAGAGAGAGAGAGAGAGAGAGAGAGAGAGAGAGAGAGAGAGAGAGAGAGAGAGAGAGACAGAGAGAGAGAGACAGAGAGAGACACACAGAGAGAGAGAGAGAGAGACAGAGAGAGACACCACACAGAGAGAGGCAGACAGAGAGAGAGCATGTGTGTGACAAGCAACAGCTGTGAATGTAGCAGTGCAATGTGTATAGTGTTGAGGCTATTTGTCAGTGAGTATATGCCACAACTCAGCAAGTTCCTGTGTCCTCCTTGCCACCTGCTGATTAAAGTGAAGCAGGGTTAGCACCAAAGTTAGTGACAATGGATTAGCCTAACCTGACCAGTTCAGGTGGAACAGCTATTCTCATTGTAATAACAATCTCAGTTGCTTCTAAACAGAGAGTGGAGAAATGTCTGGCTGCTGAGTCTCTCTCCAGTTATACTCAGCCCTCTTCTCCCCCCACCCCTCTTTTGTTGGGCTGATGGTGGATGGTAGAAACATATTGACATATTTCACTGATGTATTCATCACTTTTCCGCATGTCACAAAACGGTTCCAATTAAATATGTCGGTGCATGTAAACACCAGAACGCATTAGATTACATCCCATGTAAACAGTTGGCCCAAAATTTTCAAATGGAGCAATTTCAATCGAAATGAAAAATGATGCATATAAATGCAGCTACTGATTAAACATAGCACACATGAACACATGAAAAACAACATTCTAAATTCGCAAACAACTAAAATGCTAATACAACAAGGAGGCTGTGGAGGTGGAGGGAGTTAAATCCCTGAAATCAGGCAGCAGCAAGGATGCAGAGCTCAGCATTGTATGCAGAATGAATGAGTACAATATATTTATATTGATTGATAATTGAAAGGGAAAGGTTGTGGAAATACATGATTGAAGTTTTAGAACATGTGACTATAAAATGACTTCTGTGCCTCCCTCAAATACTGTGAAGCTTCCTAATGTTAAAAATACATTTCTAATAGAGTAAAGTTAGTGACATGGAGCTTGTTATTTCATGACTACATTTTTGTCAATTCAAGGGACTGCTTTTTAACATAATTGATGGATGGATTGGAAATTTTTAAATGAAAGGGGTCACTGGTTCTGGCACACATTTACCTCCCCATCAATCATCTTTACAATAACCTCTCTATTCCATCTCCTTGTTTGATATAGAGAACAAACATCTCTCTTTTTGTGCTTCTGTGAAAACAGCAGCAGGGCTGCTTCTCAACCAACTTTTTTTTTTCTCTTGTATTGTCAGCTGTAGTATGTCCAGTCTAGTACAGTCTTATCTGGTTTGAATTTCACCTCAAAAGTTTTTCTGCTAACATCACAGCAACTCCACAGCAATGAGCATTTTGGCATCGCCAGTGTCTGTAAACGTGGCAATTGTTATTTCAAACTGTGTACTGGGGCCACAAGCCTCTCCATGTCCCTCCCCTTTGTTTACATGTAGCACCTTTCTCTCCTAATCTGCTATGGTGAGAGTTACGTGGGCTGAGGAAAAGCTTCAATGCTGAGGCAAACAAATGCAATGATAATATGCTCAGGAACGCTCTGGTATCACACAAAACAGAAACACTAACTGTTGGCTGAGTTTGAACTAAAAACCAACAGGATAGAGCCAACCATGTCCAGCCAGGCTAAAGAGTAAGGCTTTGAGGGACTGAGCAGGTAGACACAAGAATACAGGTTTAACATTTGAAAAGGTGGGTTTTAATGTACGCATAAAAATAATATACATAAGGAAACAGTAAATTACAATTAAATTTGGTCCCTAAATTCTATGGGTCAGAAAAATAGAACTAAGTGCAAAATACAGCAAACTGACATAACTAAATGACAAACAGGGAGAACTATGTTCTGGCCAGCCAAAACATTTCAACACATGAGGAGTGGACATAACAAAATACCTAAAATATCTCAAACTAAACACTGGTAATTTGCTAGAAACCCAATAATAACTTTAGAAAACAACTCAACTAAATAACAACTAAAGGTACATTTTGAAGAGCTAGCCACGGTTAAATTAAACATATTTAATGTATTAATGTGAAGCAACATGAGCTCAACCCCCAACAAGACTTTGTGACCAGATTGGGACAAAAGAAAACAGCCCTTTACACAAACCAGCTTGGCCAAGAGGGATGAAGGGTGGTAGGTGGTGGTAGGGGTGCTGCTGCTGCTGCTGTTGTTGCTACTGCTGAACTGATAACTTTTCACTCTTGTTTTTTTATAACAGGCTGCTCAAGCGGCACACTCGCTCTTGTTTTTGTATAATGGGCTGCTCAAGCGGCTCACATAGCAACTGGCCCACCTCTATTTCTTCAGGTGTTCCTGATGGTCAGTTATCATAGTCAGACTATGATAACTTCTCACTGTAGTTTAGATGTTCGTAGTAGTTTTTATAACCCCATGTGTGTTTATGGGTGTGGTTGAAATATTGCAGAGCTCTATTTCTATTGCATTACACCATACAAGATGGTCACTCAGTATAAACAGTACTTCTTCTATTGTATCCTTTCTATCGTTTCCTTTTCTTCTTTTTAACTTATATTCTAACTAATGTTACAGTGTCAACACACTTACATTAATTTAATTTGAATATATTATCTAACTATATTAACATATAGCTACACCATGCTGTGCAATCACTTATAGAATACTTTTTAAAAGTGTTAGTTAACATTAATTTTTCAGTGGGATTTAATTCCTCTGCACCCCAGTGACGTTGGTGGTAGAACAGCGCTTCTGTGTTATTCATTCCCTTCTCTTCATCTCCTCTTCTCTGTTTTCCCCGAAGACCCGGTGGCATGATAATTTCTCATTTGATTTAGTTTTGCCTGGCAGAAGGGAGCTAAGCTCACTGATAAGATCTCCTTAAGAACCAGACAAGTTGTCAGTAATGAAGGGAATTGCTTTGATCTGTCGACAAATAGGTCATTTAGACAGTGTCTGGTTTCTGATGCCGGATGATACAGTCATGACTCTCTCTCTCTCCCTCTCCCTCTCTCTTCCTCTTTCTCACTCTGCCTCTCTCTCTCTCTCTCTCTCGCTCTCTTTCTTTCCCTTTCTCTCTTTCACTATCAAGTTCTCTTCACTATAGCTGAGCGCTTCTCATCTCCTCTTTCACCCTCTCTCTCTCTCACATTCACACTCATGCTATCAAGACAATAGAGGAAAATGTGAGCAAAAAAGAGAAAGAAAGAAAAAATGTTTTTGATTATTATTTCTGCGGTTGAAAATGAATTCCTTTGTTATTTATTACCCAATGGAGACATTTTATGGGTGTGTGTGTGTGTGTGTGTGCGTGTCTTTTGTGTGTTCTTGTGTGAGGTGCAAGATAGTGGAGTGTAGCAAGCGAGAGACTTTCCCTCTTTTCATTAAAGGAAATAAAAAAGTACTTATATGCAGTCATGAGAAGCCCTTTGTGTTCTTCACATGTTGATCTTTTTTCCCTCCTTTTCTGAAGCGAAAATGGTAGAATTACAGTGAGAGCTGCTCACTGTTGAAATGACATCCAGCCTGTCACTATATTCTATGATAAAAGGAGGAGACTGATAAACGCAACTACAGCTAGCTGATTCATTTCCTTTGACAACCTTTATTGGATCTGTTAATGCATAACCATGTATATATGCATGTGATTTATTACATTCCTAATTATGAGCCAGTGATCATGGGAGCAGCAGTTTGTCATCTCTTCACTCTTTGTCAACTCTGAACTGTCAAAACAAGCGTGGTGTGAGAAGTGGTGGTGAAACAATGTTTAAGTCTAAGCCTTTCTTGTAATCATTAGTTGGCATAAACAAAATCTCTGAGCGCCAGAGAAAGCTCAAATGTGCACGCTTGGATGCTCGGTGTTGTGTGCACATGCAGCCATGCACAAATATTTGGTAGAAACAGATGAGGATGAGGATTCTGGCGCTGTCCCTCAGCAGTTTTAAAAGTGTCTACGTTAACGTTGTGGGAGGGAGAGCTAATTGGCTGGAATGACTGTTGAAACGTGTAGCTGAATCTCTTTCCCCCCCAAGCAGGAAGACTTGGAAATGGGTGAGAAATCAGGGGGGCGGGGAAACCCCAAATGGAATTATGAAGAGCTATCACTTCCTAACTGGTGAGGATTTATACGCCACTGCCAAGGCCAACGGATTGAAGTAATTTCATTTTTCATGCATGCCTTCTGTCCCAAAGGAGACCTGAAGCAAAGAAAGCGAGTGAGAGAGACAGAAAGGCAGAGTGATGTGAGAGTACAGCAGAGGGGAGAGATGAGAGGAAAGGGGAGGAGTAGAGATGAGGGAGACGGAGTTGGAAAGGAGAAGGGAGGGGAGCGGAAAGGATAGACAAGGAGAGAGGAGGAGAAAATGGGGATGAATGAGAGGGGGAGACAGTTTGGCAGTCAGATGTGTAATAATTGCTTGTATTTTCTAATGCGACAGGATTGGTAGATGGAGTCAGAATGCTGCAGTCTCTTTGCTTTGCCTATAGAGGAGGGTAATGGTGGTACACTGAGAGTTCAACTAGGCAGGTAGCTGGATATTTGTTAGTTTGTTGGTGTTTAAGGGGTAGAGTTTCTTTGAAGTAATGGCAGTCAATGCCTGCAGCTCGTTAATTATCATAACTGTCAGCAGTAATTCGCTGAGATATGTGCAGAGCATTCTGATGTTCTCCTCCCCCTATTCCCCAAAGAAAACACACATACAGACATGCACAAATAGCATTAGCAGGATGTTGTTGACAGCTCCTCTTGCATTCTTACAGGGAAGGTGTCTATAACTGATCACATTTGTTTGATTAGAAAGCCACACCTCAACTGGATCTTTCTAATTGAGGGTTGATGGTAATCTTGATGCTGATGATGAGGAGGAGATGGAAAATAGAGGTAATAGCAGCATCAGTAACAGTGACAGGTTTTGTTTTTTAGGGGGGGGTTTCCGCCAGGAGAGAGAGTCAGGATGACACCTGTCTCATACTGTATGTCCTTCTCTCGTCCTTGTTAGTTGCTCCAGCTATTTTCTCAGCAGGGCAGAATTCCTGGTGTGTCAAAAGTGTGGCTAAATTGGTTCCTCGAGTGGTGAAAGATGGAGACAACTTTGGACAGTCTTACTCTTCTGGTGCACTCAGGCTCTCTACTGAAATAGTCATTGATTAGAAGAAAAAGGTTGGCTATTCCAGTGTGTGTGTGTGTGTGTGTGTGTGTGTGTGTGTGTGTGTGTGTGTGTGTGTGTGTGTGTGTGTGTGTGTGTGTGTGTGTGTGTGTGTGTGTGTGTGTGTGTGTGTGTGTGTGTACAGTATGTACCCACATACAGGAGTAAGTGTATGATTGAGTCATTTTGATAGACCCAGTGATGTTCACATGTTGTCATGTAGTTAATGGACAGAGATTGGTGGTTTGGACTCTATTTGGGCACTAAATTGAAAAACTCCTCTAAATGAGTCCCAGTTACACAGCACTTCAGTCCAAATCACAGGCCTGGCAGTGCACTTAATGCACCTATTAGCTGTCTATCTGGCAGGGAAAACTGAGCCAAAATACAGGAATATTTCTTGAGGAACATCCTGGTCCTTATCCCCCATGGTTATTATACAATTTTCTTCTAGTGTGCACCACCGGATTTGGGGCTCTGTGGGACTATTATTTTTATTCTGGCCCATCTTTGCCACCTGGAAATGTGTTTATTGTTATGTGTCCTGTTGTTGCTTCCCTAATTTCACAACAATTACAACCTCATATTTTCCATTTCATATCTAATTGTCATTTTTGTTCACAACCTGTCTGTATTCGCAGCGTGGCACCAGCTAGTCTTTATCAATCACCATCTGAATGTAAACGTTAGCAGTAAATATATTATGTTGATTTCATTTCTCCCACTGCAAAATATTGAATTCAAATTTCTCTTTTGATGCAGTCCAATTCTGCCAAACAGAATGCATAGTGCTCCCTGCGGCAGCACTAATGGAGTCCTTGAATATGCGGTAGCTAGAAATGCCAAACTGTGATGAATGTGTGTGTGTGAGAGTGCGTGCCCTCGATCTCTGTTTGTGTGTTTGTGCATGGTTCTAGTGAATAATATGCAATATCAGGTTTCTGAGATGATTGTGTAAGGACAAAATTATTAAACTCCAGGGCTGCATATCACAAACTGGTCTTTGAATAATAAACAGCTCACTGCACCAAAAGACGTAAGTTGGTAACTGTGTTTGATTTGTTTTTTTCTGAGTACAATAGAAGAATAGAGACTGGAAATTGTGTGTCGCTGAAACACAGTATGAGGCTTTGATGAACTTGTATTGATTAAGTGTCCCTGTGTTTGTTTGTTTGTTGTGATGCAGATTCGTTCAGACCAGGACCAAGATATCTCGATTCGATACAGCATCACCGGGGTGGGAGCAGATCAACCACCCAATGAGGTGTTTAATATCGACCCTGTGATTGGAAAGATGTTCGTCACCAAACCTCTTGATCGAGAACATCGGTCTTCTTACCATGTGAGTCTCTCTCTCTCACTTGTGCACGCACGCACACACGCACACACACACACACACACACACACACACACACACACACACACACACACACACACACACACCACACACACACACAGAAGTGCTTTGACCTTTGAGATGAAACCGAGAAGCATTATTAAACTGCTATTTAACCCTTTGACACCATCCATCTCCTTACCACCTTTCAATAAAGGGGTCTACATAAAAACCAGTGTAGATCTACATTCTCATGGTCCCTTCATTTTTTTCACTTAATTTTTTATGTTTGCTACTTTTAACTTACTGATATGTAGTACTAGTAGGACAATATTTTTAATATGTGAATTATTATTTTATTTTAGGATATAGCCTATTAGCTTAATATGACAAATTATGAGAAAACAAATAAGCTTTAGAGAAAATATTCAATTGAATCCATTCTATAAACATTACATCAAAATACTACATTATTACATCAAGAATAAACATGCTGACAGATAGCAATTCAAACCATTTCTGTGTGTATATGTGAGTTATTGCACTTTTTTTACTCATATAGAGGTGACTTAAGTCAGAGAATGTGCTAAATAATCATTTTGCTCTTAGCCAGTCACATTACGTGTATCGTAGATTTTACTGCTGTGCAAATAGCAGTGGTGCATGATGAAAAAGCTCACCAAATAGGAAAGAGAGACAGCTTTGTAAGTAGGAAATTAATACCATAGTTTGGATGGTGCAGAGTAACAAGGTGTGAGTAACATTGTGGGTGAACAAATTTGCTTTCTTTCTGAGAGTGAGATCAGAAGATTGATGCAATCTCATGTATGTTTATTATGAAGCTGTAGCCAGAAGGAGTTTAGCCTAGCTTAGCATAAAGACAGGGGGCGGAGGAAAACAGCTAGCATGTTTCTGTCCAAAAAACAACCTGCCAACACCTCCAAAGGTTCCTATTGAATATACTGTATCTTGTTTGTTTAGCCCATACATAAACAACACTGACAATTTTTTGTCACTGTTTGGTAAGAATGCCACCTTTGTTCTGCAACTGGACTGGGTAGGAAAATACAATATACAAAGCAGTGTATATTTTCATATTAACAATTTTTGCCCATATACCAACACCTCTCGCTGCTTCCTCATTTGATTGAAACACAAATCTTGTTGCACCTCCTTTCCCACCTTTGTGCTGTGCTTGATTATAACAGTCTGGCAAAATGTACTAACTTGTTGTATTGCTGCTTGTGCTAGTCTTTGAGATAATCTCTGAGCTAGTCCCTCTGCTGCCATGAAAATAGAGCCTCAACACTTTGATATAGTGAGAAACCACACTGGGTTCATCACTTTAAGTTTCTATCTCTGGTTTTCTGTCTCTGTCTCTGTCCCTATCCCTGTATTTATATGGGAACCTATAGTCTGAGTTACAGTCCTGGGGAGCTAGCAAGCCCAACCTTTTACTGGGAGCTGAGAAGATTTATACCCAAGGGAAGCTCCAATCAATGAGGTGATTTGTTAAGGAAGGCAGAGGCTTGCTAAAGGCTGCTTAAGTTAAACTCTGTGTTTGTTGTAGAGGAAAAGTGTTAGTTGGAGTGGAATACAAAGTGCAAGGAGAAACCAGATGAGACAAGGCAAAGACGTACGTTTTAAAAGATGAAGAAAGGTGTTGCAAATCAATTAAAGGCCTCTCACACTAGATGCTGTGAGAGCTACAGGAAAGCAATTCAACTGTATGAAAATAAAACATCCTCAATCCAAGAACTGTAATGATTTGCAATTTGGATTTTCTTTGCTGGACAACATTATCGAGGAAAACTACAGCACACACACAAAGTTAGAATGTGGCTTTGTGCTCTTTCTTTTGTTTACTTCAAATTTCATTCAAAAACAGAACAAAGTTATGGTCTGGTTATTTTATTTCCAAAGAATGAGCACTCTGAAATTCAAAACTGGCCATGCAACAAGATGCATTTTTATGAGGAATACACCTTGGAGCATCCGCTGTTATCTCTATCAGGATGTTGCCTCTGCCAAATGCAGAGCACTGCCTGGTATGGTCTGTTTTCTCCCCCTGCCTTTCAAGATAATAACTTTAATGTGGACCCAGAATTACATTTTGCCTTCTTTAAACATGGCGGTAATCTCTGACTCCTGCTGTTATTGAATTAGGGTGTGGGTACATGAGGGATGGAGGGATGAGGGTGGGTAGAGATAAGGGGCCTGGCTCCTAGCCTGTTACAGAACAGCAAGATGCGATATGCGATGGCAGC
Organism: Scomber scombrus; assembly: GCF_963691925.1. Classification (NCBI taxonomy): domain Eukaryota; kingdom Metazoa; phylum Chordata; class Actinopteri; order Scombriformes; family Scombridae; genus Scomber; species Scomber scombrus. The sequence goes on along the minus strand of NC_084979.1, from coordinate 21,777,284 downwards.
GTGCGGATATTGGGTGCAGGACAGATCAGACAATGCAGTGGAAAAAGTAAAGTCAAATTAACCTCGCGGAGACCTGAAGGCGCAATTTCAGTGGAGGTGCAGAATGGAAGCAGAAGGCGGAGAGGAGAGAATGGGCGGCAGTGAAAAGGATCTTCACCTCTCTGAGGAAAAGAAGCCGACAGAGAATGCTACTTATTCTATTTCCCGCCACAACGAGCCCGGAGGCTATTTCACTTATCAGGCTCTTATGCTTTTGCAGTGACCAGGTAGCACTTTCCCCATCGGGCATGCTCAGATGGAAGGAATACCATTCCCTCAATTCTCCACACATGATGGAGACATAAAATCTGTTTGTGTTACAGTTTTTCATCTTTCTTCACTATCTCGTCCTAACATGTTTTAAATTTTCCCTTAGTTTCTTCCAATTTTGTCATTTTTCATTTTCATTTTTTTCTCTCTTTTTGGCCTCCCTTTGGATAGATATCCCTAGCTTCAAATAAGACAGAAGGTCCTTCATGTGTTACGTAGACAGGTTGCCTGAAATTGAACAGAATGAATATTTACCAGCCTATATTATTAGGAGCAGGATGTAGATAGTATCTGAGTTGTTTTCCCCTCTCATATGATATAAACTAAACATCCCTGTTGCTTCCAGCTGACAGTAACATCACTGAATAAGTCATGTGCGGGGATATAAACATTCCCAGGTAAGGTGAACTGAATCAGAACAACTTTAGAGAGAACCGAGGAGTTCATTTTATAATGCCATATCTGTCTTTTAAGTTGACCTTCATGTATGGAGTGAAAAAACAAACCACAAGCATTTTTTTCCCAAACTCATAATATCTCTGATAATTTAGTCATTTTCTTTGCTCTCATTGTCATTCATTCAGCTCTCTTTTTCTGTCTTCCAGACTTCATAAGAGGCAAAGCAGTCAGGATACATTTTGCAGGACGTATTGATTTAATTAACAACTTCATGTCCAAACTTTGTGAGAAATCCTAGTTGGCGATTCCATTGATCAGAGCACAGCTGAGTTGAATTTGAGATGGACTGGCTGTGTTTGTGGAGTCAGAGGGAAGTTCAGAAAATTCTCTTTCAAACAAAAGCAAGACAGAATGTTGGCCTGGGATCCGATGCAGTGATCCTGAAACAGACATCTTGCTTTTTACAACAGAGCCAACTTCCAATAAAATGTTTCTTGTTTTGGTTTCTGCTGAGATAAAAACTACTGGGGACTAGGAGATAAGAGGTCTGGAGAAAATACATGATCTCTGCAAGAAAAATAACCAGAATTTTTGGGTTTCTACCTCTGACCCTACATAATAATGTTGTTTAGTTTCAGGAAGTCTTTTTGAAAATGTTATACTATATAATTAATAAGATTGTATTGTATATGCAGATTGAGTCAGTCTGTGTGTTCATGACCTGGGTTAAATAACAAATTCAGAAAACACTGTGGAGGTTTGGAGGTTTTTCCGTTTGGCATTAGAGGTGCTGGGGAAACATTCAGTTTGGAAGGATAAAAACACTTGCTTTCAGTTTGGGGGTGTTTTATTCATGTTGTTTCTTCTCAGTTGGAAATACACTGAGAGGATGAGTGTCATTCAAACATGCCAACAACTTAAGAATTGCTGTTATAATGAGCCATATAAGCCTGTATTTAATAGACCAAGAGTGCATGTTTGGTTTATTATCTGTTTCTTTACAAGCACTCTGCTCTTCTCGTTATGTGGCTACAGAATTTAAAGTTACTTCAAGGAACTCTCAAGTGGTTATGAAACAGTCTCATGATGCTTCTGATGCCTCTATATGACCTACAAAAGGAAATGAGACCATTGGTGAGAAGATTGGCTATTTCTATATAGTTATTCTAAATGACTGCCACCGGGTCAGATTCCCCACGAAATAAGATGAAATGATTTACGGCACACAGACCAGAAGAGCCTATGTTTGCATCACATGTAGCATTGTAGCATGAGGGATTACAAAGAGGTTACTGGGACATCATAAGTAAAGTTAGACTTGTTGTCGGCTTCCCGACTCATTTTAAAAAGACAAGAGAAACAGAGGGGCAGTGTAGCAAGAATAAACAAGTGAAACTGAGAAATAAAAGTTGTTTTTTGATTGTTTCACTGCAGTTATGATCTAAAGCACAAATGAACATGCCCACACCTCACAATCCTGCAGGAATGTGCTGCATTGCTTTGATTTGGCGTGAATGCAGCCTCATGTAATCAAAGTGTATGAACAGCACTAAGCAAAGTTTACTTTGCTTTACCATCATCATATTGCAATCATCCATAGCCACAAATAGTTGTATTACCTCATTGCTATACATCCTGCTAACAGCTGAGAAAGATTAAGAAAAAAAGTGTATGAAAAAAAAGCTTTTTTCACTGGCTTCAAAAATAAATGCACAGTGTAGCCAAGACGTCAACAAAATGAGGCAGTGGCACTCATGGGAAATGCAGTCTTCATTCTGGGAAAACACTACTGTTGTTGTCCCCTAGGAGCCGCCAAAATCAACAGAAAAAAAACAGCAAGCCAAACTCTGTCCAGTAAATACATATGAGGGGTCATCTTCATTATGCCTTTAATAAGATGCCATTGTAGATGCATTCATGAATCAAGAGTCAAACTGTAGAAAAACACAAAACACAAGTAATTAAATAGTGTTGAAGCTGGTACAATGAAAAGGCAGCTATGGTTTACTACTACATGAATTTTAAATAAACCAAAATGTCTTAATTTCTACTACAAATGTATATTTAATTACGATAATGCACTTGCACTTTACATAAATGAAAGGATGGTTGCAGAGAAGAAGTGTGTCTGCTCCACAGTCCGCTTGAGGAAAAATGGCTGCTTTCAGGTCACATGGGAACCATTACATGTTCAAACAAAACTACCGCTACGAGGTGCTAAAACAATGCTAAAAGACCTCAACAGCCCGGGGAAAAAAATAACACATTATAATGAAACTGGTCCTTATGCCTTTTTAAGTTAAACAAAATAATATGAATCGTGGCATTTTTATTATTCATGCACTAAATCTGAATTTGACTCTTAGTTTAACTGATAAATAATTCACATGAGATATATGAGTATTTACACCTCTAATCACAAACCACACATATAAGAAGTTGAATTAATTAAAATAGATACTGAATGTAAAGTTTTAGTCACAAAAAATCAATAGTTAATTTTCTTTTTCTCCAAAAAGATACAGAGAGGTCCTGAGTTATATCTGCAGAGCTTCCTGTTAGGCTGCCCTAACAAGTTCCATCAATCAGAAATTTAGAATAGCCTGTATGTAACCTGACAGGAAAAACCAGGGTAAAAGTGAAGACCATTTTTTTATCATAATTTACCTTGTTCATTCCCTGTTATATATTAAAAAATACTTTTACACAACCAATACAAGCACAAAAGCATATAAGCCTCACGTCAAACAAAAAAATGGACTCTTCATTATTTAACAATTCATCGCTTTCTGCTGTCATGTAAATAAAAATTGTGGCTCATAATCAGACCTCTTGTGGCTTTTGTTTTTGTCTTCCAGCTGCGAGCCCATGCCGTGGACATGAATGGGAACCAAGTTGAGAACCCTATTGATCTATACATCTTCGTTATCGACATGAACGACAACAGACCCGAGTTCAAAAACCAGGTCTACAATGGTTCGGTGGATGAAGGGTCTAAACCAGGTATTGAAGTATGCATGGATGGATAGATGGACAATACACGAATAAATAGAAGTAGGAACAATCAAACGACAGAAGGATGTATTTAAAGATTAAAGGGGGTGAAGGTGTTTAAACGTGGCTGAACAGAAGACAAGCGATTAGTATATCAGGATAGATCGGTGTCATTAAAAGTATGACTACACCAGTGAATCTTTGACGCAACAGAGAATTTTCCATTCCCCTTGATTTAGCAGACAGGCAGAGAATCCGTCTCCTACAGTGGCTTTTCATTTAGCCGGCTGCAGCAGTGGCCATAAACCAAAGAGGGTGCTCAGGCTGGAGAGGAGATTGAGGATTAAATGTACCACACTGTAGCACCACTGGGTCATTTTATGCCTAACCTCAGAGCGGAAAAAATGTGGAGATGAGCTTTCTGTGTGCATGCACGTGTGTGTGAGCCTGATGAGCCTGAGTTTATTGCACCTGAAGTGATCTCAGGAGGTGTTCAGATGCTTCTTTCTTTCTTTCTTTCTTTCTTTCTTTCTTTCTTTCTTTCTTTCTTTCTTTCTTTCTTTCTTTCTTTCTTTCTTTCTTTCTTTCTTTCTTTCTTTCTATCTATCTATCTATCTATCTATCTATCTATCTATCTATCTATCTATCTTTCTTTCTTTCTTTCTTTCTTTCTTTCTTTCTTTCTTTCTTTCTTTCTTTCTTTCTTTCTTTTTGCTATACCAATACCCCCCCACACCCCTCAGCCTTGCCCCATACAGCAGACAATTCTCTGTGGCATGCATGACATTCAGCTGAACAATAATCATAGAAAAGAGAGTTTTAGAATTTAGAGCTCCAGTGGTTTCAATGGAAGGCCAATTACAGACTTGAATTAGTTTGCAAATTAAAGAGTCATTATGGAGACCTAATCCTGTCAGGCACAGCTTAGGACGCCCGTACAAAGGGTCCACATTAAACCCCCTAAGAGTGCAGCTTAATGAAATTACCCCAGCGATGTGTGACACATTGTGATTCTTCATCTCTTTCTCTCTATCCCTCCATCTTCAGAAAAAAAGCGATTGGTGGAGGACTGATAGTCACTCCACTTGGAATCAAACCAAATATGTCTGTCCTCTATTTCTCTTTTCCTCTCCCTTACTCTGTTCCTGCCGGCTTTTTTTCTCTCTCTCTCGTCTCGCTGAGAGGCCTTTAGAGTGCTCCCTCTGGCCGAGTCATTGACAAATGTTGCTTTGAAATGTAATGAAGTTTGAAATGGGAGCTGCGGTTACAATTATCCTCAGACAGGGGCTGTCACTGGCATGATATCACTATCTCTGACAATTAGAATCGGCTACGGGAGAGGGAGAGCAAGAAGGAGAGAGAGAGATGGAGAGATTGGGTGACAGGCAATGATCCGACAGAGTTATATGAGTGTGTGGAGGCAGGAAAGCAAACAAGGGATGCGTTCATGGAGGGATAGTGGCTTATTCTGTGTAACAGAACTGTGTCTATATATGACTTTTCTTATTTGTGCTTGTAGTAGGAGTCATTATTCATTACAGAACAGGTTTCCAACTATTTCAAGGCCAACATAAATCTGCATAGATCAATTTAAGAAAGTATTATCAAACATCTAGATGTTTTTCTTTTGCTAAATGAATGTACCGACTGATCAATATCAGAATAATGTGATTAAGGCTTACCAAAATCATCATTAGTCAATTATGAAAAACGGATATACACCACATTTGCAGCACCTTTAATTATCCAGTGAGTATAGTTGTTACTGAGTCAATATTATTTACAGAACAGTTGTCCAAAATGTCTCTGCTGGCATAAATATGAAGAGCTCAGTGAGTGTGTACATTATAGTAAGAGTCATTAAACTGTTATGGAATAACCAGGTGGTTTATTAGCTATGTAACAGTGCATTCAGAGTCCGTACCTCTCTTTGTGTCACTTTAAACTACCCAATAAAAGACACATTAGCAAAGAATGAAAAATTGCATAGGGACAGAGTAATTCGATAAAAGAAATGGAAGGGAGACACTGTATATTCATTTTTCTGAAAATGACATAATTTTCCTTCATTTTTCAAGCTTCTTTTGAGTTAGTTGCTTTTTTTATCCTTGTGTGTTAAAACCTTTGAAATGTTTATCTGTAACACATTGAAATATAGTGTAACAGAAAAATCATGAAGCCAGCAAACTGTCAAATCGTGTTATTTTATATTTTCTCTTTGGCTCTAAAACAAATTAAAGCTAAAATAAAGATTTTCACAATGTTATAAACAATCACAGTATGGTTTTCTACTTGAACAGAAGCACTAACAAATATTTTTGTCTTCATCAGGAACATATGTGATGCACGTGTCAGCATTCGATGCTGACGACAACACCACAGCTAATGGAATGGTGCGCTATCGAATCCTGTCCCAGACACCGCACAGCCCCATCCCTAACATGTTCACCATCAACAGTGAGAATGGAGATATAGTGACAGTGGCACCCGGTCTCGATCGAGAGGTTAGTCTTTTGTATCTCAAAGCATTCACAAAATGATTGTCAAGCAAATGTTTTATGGCTGTAAAATATAAAACTAAGCAAACAAATAAACACAACTGCAGAGAGCACAATGCTTCTAATCATGAAACACTCAACGCTCTTGAGTAGTGTGCACACTGTCTGAATGAGGTATCGCTGGTCAGAAGATGCACTTTTATCTTTGTTTATGGCGCACATTTCCTATCAGCATTGTTTACTCTGATGACACTGAGATGTGACTTACAAATGTGTTGTAGCCATTTGTCACCACACGTACTCATCCTTTTCTTTTTTTTTTTTTACAGTAAATTGCCTTCTTCTGCGGTCACCTTGTTTATGGAGCTATAAAAGTTGTGACAAGATCCAAATGTGTTTATTCTCGCAACATGGATGTGTCTGTGACAACTGTGCAAAGAAATCTCAGAGACAGATCATCCCCCCAAACTGTCACCAGTGACAGACCTATTAGCAACACATCCCGCTGCAGTGGGCTGCTTACGTAGTGTTATGTCGTGTGTGTGTGTGTGTTTGTGTGGCAAAGATAGAGCGGAAATATGTGAAATAGAATGCCCTTGACACCTGTCAGACAAACACAAAAGCCCATATAATCACATCTACACTCGATAAAACACAAGCAATGTAGGGGAAAGAAAGAAAGGTAAAGGAGCAATAGAACAAAAGCAGAGCTGGGCAGACAGGCTTTACAATGAGTCGGGAGGAAGTAAGTGTGAATTTGCCAGTGGAGATACAGTGATGGAGACAGGAAAGCAGGATGAAACATAATGTTGATGCCAGAGAAATGTGGGTTTAACATGGTATAAAAATGCCTCAGCTCATCTTCTGCTTCTTACTCTGTTTTACCTGTACTCTACTAATCCAGCCAGCCACCCCTAATGTAGGATTACACACACACACACACACACACACACACACACACACACACACACACACACACACACACACACACACACACACACACACACACACACATACACACACACACACACACACACACACACACACACACACACACACACACACACACACACACACATTCATATTTAGCCCCTAACAATTTTCTTATATTTATCCAGAGTCGGTGAGAGCAGTGCACACCTTTTCAGGAATTGAAATTGTCACACACAGTACCACACATTTACATCGGTAAGCTGGCCATTACAACCAGATGTGACAACTTGACCACTAAGCAGCTCCACTGGCCAAGGGCACCTCAGTGGTGATAATGAGGGATGGGCAGTCTCTCAAATATGAGGATTATCTGCCTTTTAATCTGTTTTATATCATTGTAAATTCAATATTTTTGGATTTAGGGCTGTTGTTCAGACCAAATAAGCAGTTTGAAGACACCACTTTGACTCTGGGAGCTTGTGGGGACAATTTCTTTTTTAACCATTTTCTCATTTAACTCTATTAGGTTATTTCATTACTCATTGAAAAATAAAATTTGTATTAACCGATTCAATTAATCTATATAATGAAAATAATTGCTGTAACACTAAATGCATGTAGAATGCATTGTGATCAGAATGGATAGATTAGATAGATTACATCCAGGCTTGCATTGTCACCGGATGTCAGCCTGGAGGTGTAATGCAATATGTAGATATTGCCCACATTCTTAGAGGGGACATGCTTTTTGTGATTTTGTTATTTTCATATTGTTATAATGTCAGATGTCTATGTTAAACATCAAATATCAAATTTCCCAAACTTAAGGTGAAAGTATGTAAAAAAGCTTAAAAAAAGAAAAAAAAGAAGAAAAAGTTACTTCTACTTCTCCATCAAATGGTTCCACAGCCTTTGTTGCTAAGGTTATTTGATAGGTTGTTTACATTGTCCACTCACCCACTCACATATTTCAGAGTGTATTCAGGCTCAAACATGCCCAGATGTATTTGAGAATTTAGATTTCAAGTAAAGAGCAAGAAAAAGAAGTAATATCCTACTAATACAATTTGTTCATGTAGCCTCCTGAGCCGGCAAAAGTCTACCAAAAGACCTAACCAATCAGAACAAGATTCAAACAGAGGCTGAGGCACTGCATAAAGGGCCAGTATAAGATAAATGTGTTTCTGAATATATGATGATATGATGGTGTTATGGTTTTTTGGGTTGTTTTTTTTTACTGTAAATCATGCAAAAATATCCCAGTACAGCCTCAGAATAAAAATATAGACCTGAAATGTGCATGAGATCTTTTTAAGAAAAACATCTGCGCAACTAGTTGAAAAGTCATCAACTCTGCCTCTATCTGATATCTCAAACTAGCCTTGCTAAATGCCTCAGACAAGGAACAAATAGAGCTCCTAGAGCAGCATCACTTTGCTTGACTGGGGATGTGTCATGTTTGTTGACAAATAATGCAGCCCCACCTACCTTATTTACATATTGAGATCCAATCACAATGAATGCTTAACGGAGATAACAAGAATGCTTGTCAATACCAGGTGTAAACACGAAGACTTATGATCAAATGTATTTATCCAGATCACATATCCATTTAATGTTAATACCAGCGTGAAATTGGGGTTGTACCCTGGGGAAAGTGAATGGGTGTTTACCAGCTTGTTTCTCTAATGTTTTGGTCCTTTACAATTAAGACTACATGCCTAAATCCTCAACCCTGAACTTAACCTTCTTACTTACTTCATTTCTGTCTACATTTTTTTGCTGTAACTGCTGTGGTATTGCTGCCTGCTCTTTCAGTTTTCTCAAAGTGCAGACTGTTATTGTTACTCTGGCGATTGCCATCCTATCTATTGGCTCTGTTGGTCGCTGTGTCATGTGAAGTTGGCTTCATCCCCAAAACCTAGGCTCAGTTTGTCTAGGTTTTTTCCAAGAATGAATCAGACACCCCTTGTCTGCCACAGCTCCCACATCACCTGCTAACAACTTGCCGGATGGCCTGTGCGCAGCATCCTGGAAGTGTTATTTACCCACAATATCTCAGTTACATCTGGCCTTAACCTTAAGGAGGTCTTCAGTTACCTTCAAGAAAGCTCCGCTGATGCCCAAGAGTTCAACATGAGCACCGTTAATTTAAACAGCACTCCTCCCAGAGCTAAAGCTACAGAAAAGAGGTGTAATGCCTATACATAAAAGAAACCTTTGCCTTAGCATCTATATATCTGCCAAAGCTACTGTGTATATCCAAAAATTTAATCAGAGACTAGACTGGTCTGTAGCCGACCTGCCCCTAATGAGCTGACATTTTACTGTGCACAAAATTCCAGCCTACTCCATCTGCAGTTTCTTCTCCCACACAACTTCTCTCTTTTTGTAGCACTGCTGTGCAAAAACTGTCCACCTTGAAATTTCCACCTCAGCCAAGAAATTCAGTTTTAAATTCTGCAAGTCATCCATCAACGCAACAGGTGCCTTTTCTCTCAGGATTTATGTCTCCTCTCTGCATTCATTTCAATGAGAATGTTTGTACATTTTCTAACAGTAAATGTATGCATGTGTCTAGTTGGCTTGGATACAGCCTCCTCCGCTCTGTGTCCCAGGAGGTCCTGTCCTGCAAAATTGGCGAAATAAATATGAATCATCTTTGGACTCCAGTGAGTGTCCCAGCTCTCCCAAAGCTCTTTCAAATCACCCTTATAGATGCTTTGTCAATTACTTTATCACCGGTTTTGTTTAAGGATCCTTATCAGGTCTATGCTGGCTCCCAAAAGTGACCCATGTCTGCCCTCAAGGAGCCAGTAGTAGATATACTCAATACCAAATCAAAAAAATGGTTAAAAAGGTATCAGAGTATAAATACCTTAATTCTTCAAGAAACGTGTTCCTTGTTCTACACTTGTACCCACATGTACAAGTGTAGACAATGCTGTGCAAATGATTAAGTCAGCAGGGGTTGCTGCAGGGCTGGGAAAAGCAGACATTGCAGATGTCTTCAATGCCATGCCACTCAACCCCTCGCAATGTCATGTTTGGCATTCAAAGTTTTACTTCTCTGTTAAATTGAAACTTTTGACACCTTGTCAGAAGTGTTTGACTCGATTCTCTACAACACCTGCAAATTCCCATTTGTTAGATTTTTTTATAGTCGATTTTTCCTTGTTCAAGAAGTTAGATGTACCTCTTTCAGAAAAAACAAAAACATAGGCCTCTTATAATGACTTCACGGACGCTTTGGATTCCCTCCAGTATTTTACTGATGCGGCCCCCTCTGTTGGCTTTGGGGGATTTTACAATAATGAATGGTTTGCAGATGTCTGGCCAACTGAAATTTTGTCCCTTAACAATGATTACAAATTCACTGCTCGTTATGAGCTTTACCCAGTTGTCACGAACTCACTATGCAGCAGCAGATGGACCAGGAAACAAATTATGGCGCTTTTTTGATAATTTTGCTACAGTAGAAATAAATAATAAGGGATGTTCAAATATACTAATGATACACAGCCTGGAACGTTTAACTTGGTCATGCATGCATTCTCAATAACGTCATTTTGCGAGTTACTTTCATTCCAGCATGCCATATCCTCCACTCCATCAGATGACTCTCCATTAAGCATGACCACTCCTCTGCAGGATCTTTTGTACTCCTATTACATGAGACTCGGTTTAGTGAAAAGCACAGTTAAAGTCTAAGATTATTATGGTTTTTCTTCTCTTCCTTTTTACCAGTAGATATCTCTGTAGGTTGTGCATTTAAATTGTGCTTTCATTTGAATCCTGCAGTCTTTAAATGCAAAGTATCAAAACCATGCAGCAGGGATTCAGATTCAAATTTGATGCCGAGAACCAGCATCCGAGAGCCTTCTTGGGAATCTTACCATTCAGCTGCTCCTCAACAGCCTTGAAAAAGCGCATCCTCCAGTCAATGATAAAATACTTCCTTTCACTATTTCATAGTGCATAAGTTGGTGTCAAGGTTAAGGCAAGGTCGTTTTTCAGTTTATATTGTTATAATGTTGGAAGCAGTTCTGCAAATGGTCTTCTATAAGTTTCTCAGGTGCGGTGAAAGTAGAACCAGGTTTCTCTCTGTTAATCCTCAGCATGATCTCCCTTTCTCTGGTTTAACCTAAGAAGAGCACATGTACTCTATTTTCTTGAAACACTCAAAGTCAGGCCAAGGCACCCAAATTATCATTATCATCACTACTTTTTGTCCTTTCTCTTCCATGATGAAATTCCTGCCTTATCACTTCTTGACCCATCTGTCAGCAGCCCTGTTCATCAATGATGGTTGCAAACCCTTGAGGTCTTGGTTCTTCTCAAAGCTGTGTGATCTCTGCCCGAGCTGAAGCCTACCCAATGAATGCTATTCCCCTAACCCCCTAAGAACTGGCACAGCTACTGCAGCTCTCCATCTGCCTACCTCAACACTAAAATCCCCAGGCTGCTGGTTATCCTCTGCTTACCAACTTTATGTCAGATTCCATAAGAAAGAGGTCCTGTCCATGCAAAAGTTCATGAGCCCCCTGCACCCCGTAATGCATTAATACATATTTATACCTATTTTGTTGTCTAATTGTATTATTTCATATCTGTTGTCATTGCACTTACAGGAGGACGGCTGTTCACTAGATCTTATGGGGAATGGCCACATAGTGGCTGGTGTGTAGGCCCACAAATAGCAGTTTCACAAGATAGCATAGTCCCCTCATGGCCGAGGAGCTCATGGGGAATGGCCACACAGCAGCTGGTGCCAGGCCCAAACATAGCAGTTTCACTAGATAGAGTGTTCTGTTATTTTCGGAGGAGCTCATGGGGAAAGGCCACACGGTGGCTGGTGCCTAGGCCCACACATAGGAGAACCCTCACGTCAAGAACGTCAGGCTCCAAATCCTTTAGGGGGAAAGATATTTAATCATTACTCCCCAACATTTCATGTAAACATATCTTCAGGGAGCGATGACATTGGAGCCTAGACATCAAACTCAAAATATGTTCTGCTATTGTAATAAACAGTTCAAACATGAGTTGTCTGACTGGAATGGAGTGACGCCTGCAAGCTAGCTCAGAAAGTCCACTCAAGTTGCACTGCTACATACACACATGATATGCCTCACTCTCCACATCATCTACCAAACACGCCCTACTATTTAAGCTGCAAAATTTACCATCCCTCCCTCTGCCTTGTCAATGCCACTGCTGCCCTTCATTGGTATTGCTGCCCACTATTTCAGCTCCACCACCACAACCTCAGCATCCACCTAAAGGATTTGACTAAGGGGGAGTTTAAAAATCACTCCACTACATATCATGTAAACATATGCTTTACTAACATCTTTTGGTAAACCAAATTCTTCTTTACTTGTATAAACTGACTAGATTCTTGTTCTGCTCATGCATGTGGTATGTTCTCAAGCGCTTATTGTGGTCATATTGAATCGAACAAGCCTTAATCTGCTTGGACCCCAATTATAACCCCTGGCAGTTATATTTGTAAACATATTTTATGAATATACTCATACATTCACTTTGTGTTCCTATAACATTTTTCTTAGAGAGCAGAAAAGAAAACTTAGAACTAGAACTTATATACTGTGCACAACTTTCACAGGAAGATGCTACACAGCACTCTGTGGTGCTTCCCCGGTCTACTTTTAGTCAGCACTTTGGCCCTTTGAAACTTTGAAAGTTACTGTGTCTCCCCTCTCTCTCTGTTTGGCTGGGGTGCTGGAGATGTTAGGAACTACAAAAAAACAAAAAAAACCACACAGGCATCTATTTTTGGTAGTCCTCCCTTGCGCCTAAGCTGCATCCCCTGCTGTCTCTTATCCTCTCCTCTGTTCTTCACTTCTGAAATGTCTTCTTCCTCTTCTTTATAAACTCCCACACTGATTCTCATCTAAAGGTTTCCACCGGTCTGCAGTGGACTTTTAAGAGCTTGTTGACAGTAACAGACCTCAGTCCTCCAGAGGAATCCGAGTATTCTGCGGTGTTGTTGCAATGCTGAGAGGTTCAGAGGAGCTCTACATAATTACTCCCTTGTCTAATTAGTGAGAGTGTTGTGTACATGCTGTACACTGGTTGATGGGACAGTCAAGCAAGCACTGCCTCTAAACAAGATATGGAGAAAGAGAGGTGTGCGTGTGTGTATGGTCTGTCTTAGGCTACTTTTGGGGACACATTTAAGGCTTAAGACCAGACAATTGGGAATGGCTTGTCCTACTGGGGACAAAAGCAAGTAGAGGATAGGGTTAAGGTAAGTCCCAATGAAATGATTGAGAGTCTATGTAATGTCCCCAAAAGTGACTATTATCTGATATGTGTGTGTTTATGTGTGTCTGTGGGTGCTCCTGTTTGTGTACGGGTGTTAATGAGGGTGTTTGTACAAGGTTGGAGTTCAGCATCTCGTCTAGCATCAAGATGAGAGAAACTGAGAGGCGCTGTCTAATCCTCACGATGTGGCGTCCTGGCTTAATTGGGATATTTACGCAGTAATTAGCAGGTGAGAGAGACACTGGGAATGTAATTGGGAATCTCAGAGACAAAACCCATTATCCAGACAGTCAGCTCCCAGGCTCTATCCTTCCTGCAGCCCATTAACTGCACCATGGGACAGAAGAAGAGAAAGAGGATGGCGGTGAAGAGAGTGAGGGATGGAGGGAAAAGGGTTAGCAAGGGAGATGTACATCAAGAGGAACAAAAATGCACCCAACTATAAAATAAGAGAACCATATTTTTCAGTTTCCATCGAAGTGACACTGTGTCATCTCAAAAGATGAAATCGCATTCATCATTCCCTCATATTATTGCTCCATAGATAGTCTATTAATCTCTGTCAGTTGGATCATTGTCTTCACATCTGTCCATCAGTGGCACTGAGTAAGTGATGTCTTTGATGACATACCCACGGGGAGGCTTCATAGTGTAGCCTTCACATTGTGTGAAGTCTGGTTACAATCGACTGAGGAGGTTTCAACTCACTCGAATGAAAGACTTCACCTTTATGATTCTGTGTTTCAAATAAGTCCATGAACAGCTGGTATAGAAAAGCACACAGGCTTTTTTTCCCTCTGGGAGTCATAGTCTGTGGTGTGCTGTAGACTTAAGGAAGAGAGAGCTTTTTACTCATGAAAAACTGTTTTTTTCCTTCTTTTCTTTTTTTTGCCCTTACAGAAAGTGTCCCAGTATACCATCATCGTGCAGGCCACTGACATGGAGGGCAACCTGAACTTTGGCCTTTCCAACACGGCCACTGCCATCATCACTGTCACGGACATCAACGACAATCCTCCTATGCTGACCTCCAGAACTGTGAGTTGCTACAAACAAGGGAATGGGAAAGGGTAACATTTCAAAGAAGGAGAAAGTAGGAGGAGGGTGGAAATGATGAGTATGTTGGAGACAAAGAAATAAAACAATGTAGAGAGGGGAAGATATTAAAGAAGAAAGAAGGAATTAGAAGGAGATGGAAATTAGAATGAAAAGGAAGGGAGCGGTGGAAGGAGGGAAGGAGAAAGGAAATGATAACACTGTTATTTCATTACACAGGAAGATTTATACAAGGACAGTTAGGGGGAGGGCTGTGAAGTGCAAAGGGTACTCACTCATTTCCTTGTAGGGGATGCACACACACACACACACAAGGAAATAACTAATCCATGTCATTGACTTTCATCAGCAAGAAAACTAGAGCCAGCAAATTGTTAATGGTTGTTGTCGTGATAGTGATATTTAGAATGATGATTACATTACAGAGGGTCATTATTGAGAATGAGGTAAAAATTAAAAGTCCAAAGTAATGTACTGTACGTAATGTATCACAATTCAGCAGAATCATCACTGACTGAATTAGTGAGGAAGGAGATTTAGTGTTGTTTAAAAGTTGTTGTTCATTCTACTCCCTCTTGGGTTAATCTTATTCTGGACATTTGCAGTTTAAAATGTTCAGGTGAGGTGGCTGCAGTATTTCTTACTGACAGCAGAGAGTGGAAAGGTTCAGATATGTTAATTTTGATTGAAATTCTCAAGAGCAAAAAGGTCTTATTTGATGTGGCAGTAATATGCATTTGTTTAGGGAAGTGAAGAAAAAGTGCCATGGTGGACTCCATTTGTTTGCATTCTAGTTTCATGTTATGATGAAAAATGTCTCTATTTGTCTGTATGGCGTCAGGTGTTCAGGTGAATTATTCAATATGTGTGCTTTCTTGTCTGTAATGAAGAGAGCTTGGGCCTGTTGGGTAGATAAGGTGCTTAGCTCTGCAATAGAAGGAATAGCGGATGAGGCGGTATCAGCAGTGCAGGAGGGTCGGAGTTAGCATTAGCATTTGCCCTGGGGGCTATTAAGACCCTTATGATGATGAGTTAGCATTGGCTTTAAGCATGTGTCAGCCATGGAGCTCATCAGAGAGCTGCTACATCATACACAGCAGGAAATGTACAGAGAAAGGGCAGTTCAGGAAAAAAAGAACACACAGAGGCGAAAAAGAACAAAGAGGGGAGAGGAGTTGATGAGTGGACCACCACGCAGACTGCAAGACGAAAAATGGGGAGAAGAAAAAGTGATGATAGAATGATGGCGAGAGGAGAACGAATGAAGGATTATTTGGTCTCGTGAGCTATTTTCTCCAGCAGCAGTGATAAAGCATAGACATGCCCTGTTGTAAATCAGAGACCTTTCCTGACTCGGCATCCCCCTCTCTGCATTAGATGTCTTCCACTGATGGTGGCGTATTGATGATAGTGGCCAGTAATAGATTAATATTCTCTAACTGTATTCCACCGTGTTTAAGTGCATTTCCATCATCGCCACAGAGGGAAGTTAATACTATCATGGATATTGATGATAAACTTTAGTGGAGGTTTTGGAGCCATGATGAACGAAGCACTTTTACCCACTCCCTTCATAAATCACCCATTTTAGTGGTGGGATAACATAAAAGCCATTTTGTTGAGAATACAGGCCATTATGCAAATATTTACTGTTTGCAATAAACATAGAAATATAAAGTTTGGGGAATTTGTCTTTAATGTTGATGATTAATTTTTCATCACGCCTATCAGAGGCTGGCCTATTTTTCAAGGCGGCAAAGGGTGGTGTCTGTGTACGGATGTGAGGGCTTTGGATGCTTATTCAGGGTGCACATGCTTGCATTATTTCTGTGGCGCAAATAGATGAGATAAAATATAAAAAGTTATTTATCTCTTTTGTTTATGCATACATTATACAGCAGCAATGACTGTATCTCATACGGTATGGGATGTTTTGTATGTAAGAGACCTACAATCATGCAATCAGAGGGATCTCTGTGCAGGATTTACTGCAGTGTTTCTTTGGCCTCCTTCCTACACCGTCCTCACAAAGTTCCTATGATGAAGTTCCTTGTCACTTCTCTCTCTCTCCTCTCACCTCCGCTTGCCTCATTTAGTCTTGCCCCACTGCCAAAATAGTGACAGAAGGGCGAGGGTGTTGGCAAGAGGTGTTTTGTCAAGTGCTGTGAGAAAGCCAACTGCACTTGGTGCCAATCATGATCAAAGAGCCTGCCACTGCTTTCCTTTAGTCCAGCAGTTTGGGACAACATCATGGAAAGAAAAACTACCTGATCAGAGAAAAACTGAAGCTCTGCTGAAAAACACCACAGTACAAAAATCTACTGTTGAAACAAACACCACTGCAGTTCAGCCCCAAAACCACTAAAAAATAGCAGTCAAAGCAGTCAGTTATAAATCATTTAAAGAGTGAAAGAAAGAGAACAAAACCCAAGGCTTTTTCCAAAAATGTATTGACCCCACAAACCCTTAAGGAGAAAACTATAAAGTTGACTGGAGAATAAAAAGAAACTGTTGGTGCTAATATTTCTCAGTTTACTCCTAAGTATAGCCTGAATACTATTAAAGATAGGAAAGCGTATTGTCTCTTAGAAATTGTTCATGTCAACTGCAATTGTCATGTTCTGTTCTTATTTTGTGGTGCTGAAGGGCAACGTAATACCAGAGGATCTCTAACAGCTGAGCGTTGTGATATTTGATGTCAGCAGACCCCCACAGCACACACTTAATTGGTCATATAGACATAATGTAGAACTAGTGAATGTACAGTAGCCTGTATGTGCCAATCCAGGGAGTGAGGGTGATAAAGTTTCTGCTTTTCTGGAGACCTGGCACTTATCAATGTACTTATCATATAATAGACAATATAATTTTAAGTTTAGGGGTTGAAGTTAATTTACTGCAATGCTCTTTGGGAGTCATAGTTGACTTATTGTACCTCCTAAAGTTGTTTCACAGTATTATATGATACCCTTTTTTTCAACACTTTCATTTGCTAATTGATTGTACTGAAGATGGAGTGTGGGTGATGCTTAAACTGCTGTGGAACAAACATTGCCTATGGGACAAATAAATAAAGACATATTTCACCCCAACCCTATCAAGAAATAATGAGAGGAGGAATCATAAACTGGGGTATTGACAATAAGAGCTGTGATAGACCCTTCATAGTCCACCCATCAGATCTGGTTAACACTTGCCCAGTTGTATACTGTTTGCTCAAGGGCCCTTAGGAGCTCAAGAGCCATGTCTGAAGTTTTATTTTATTGAATTGGCATTGGGGCGTCCCTCAACAAAACCACAGTAATAAACCGCACATGCACACACATAATACACTCACACTGACACAAACATATGACAGCCTGCCTACTTATCCAGTGTAGGCAGTGCATCAGGACCACCCGGACTTGTCTGTTGTCTTAAGAATGTCATTGAGTCTCTGAATGACTCTCCTGATGCAGCCCCCTAATCTTCCCGCTGCTGTCGGCTGTTTGCTGTGAGGGTTGCCAGGCAGAGTATTATGGTCCGTTGGAGTGTTTGGTCTGGGGCTTTGCTCTTTGATATCCTACACTCACATAAGCGGCTCAGTGGCTCTTCCACGCCTGTTACCCATGGTGACATTGTGACTGTATGAGGCTACATGCCTCTTGCCTCCAGATGAGGTGAAGGTACGGCATCATGATCACCCTCTGTCCTCGCATGATTAATTAGGAGTTGATGGGTTGCTCGTGTAGGTGGAGCTGCAGTCGACTTGTGTTTTACAGGGTAGCTGTACAGTCATGGCTGTTGTTGGTTCGTCTTTGTGGGCTTTATCCCCTGAGCCTGTGTGGCTTTGATCAATCCCCACTATAACAGACACATGACAGACGGCGGCTCACTCCTCATCAGGCTTATCAGGACAAAGCACATGTGTTTGTACAGCAAGGGGACAACTGAAAGCTACTCGTATACCCTCAAACAGCTGTTTTAACCCTCCCCACTGCTGAATACTTACTGCTCATCCCCTTTCTCCTTCTTTGTCACTTTGGCTTTCAAAGAACTAGAATATTATTTCTCATCAAGGATGGGGAACACTGAAACTGGAACAACACTCCTGTGTGCATGTGTTTGCTGGTGTGCAACTGTGTTTATTGCGTGTTTACTACTCAGCAGTGGGAAAGCAGTATCGTCAAATTTACTCTACCTGAAAACCTGAAATGAGTACTGCCTCTATTGAGGAAAAAAATGAAAAGAGAGAAAGGCACTCAGTGGCTTTTTATAGAAATGTCAACACTCAAATGGCTCAATAGATCCCCAAAGACCTCAGCTACAGTCACAATAAAGATATTTTGAAGCAATATATCACAAAGTAACATTTTACTCTACGTTTTACAGTTTTCTGGTGAGGTCCCAGAGAACCGAGTGGATATTGTGGTGGCTAATCTGACTGTAATAGATGCCGACCAACCACACTCCCCCAACTGGAATGCCATCTACAGAATCATCAGTGGAGACCCATCCGGGCACTTCTCCATTCGCACCGACCCTGTAAGCAACGATGGCATGGTGACCGTTGTCAAGGTAAGACATCACTCTATCAGACCATGCTCAGCCTCTGGCCTTATAGAGGTCACTGTAAAAGTCATTTATTTTTCTCTGTTGAATGTCAGATCCCCTCGGATTTAGTCAAGAAATAATAATAGACTACAGAGTTAAATAGGGACAGGCTGGGGTCTGTGCCTTTCAAATGCCCCTTATTGTCCAAATGAGGAATTGTAGGCTGCTGCGCCCTTTAGAAACAGCTCATACAGTACACTCACACAGACTTAAACACAATGGCTGGCGAGGCCTCTGTAGCAAATGAGTTATCGATTTCTCAATTACAAAGGCAACGGTTTTTATTCACTCATAATGTTCTAGCTGCTGTGGTAAATGACAGCAACAAGAAAGCTTTGTCTTGTAACAGACCGCTATGTTAGCATTCAACCTCTCAGACGGAAGATGTCCAGAGGGTTTTAATCCATTTACCAACAGGAAAAAATACAGAAAATGGACAGTAATAGAGTGTAGATGTGCGTCCTGTTGCCTGGCCTCCCCATAAATATATTCCAATAAAGAAAACAAAATGTATTATCCCAACACGTGTCTTGTACTGATTTTTGCCAATTCTTTGCAGGAAACAGTAAACCTCTACTGCGTGCATTACAATGTATCGTTGATGTCCTCTGCTCTGTCTAGTGGTCAGTTAAATGCATTGCTCCAAGGAGGCCAGCTTTGCCTGGCTTCCCTTGGTGAAAAATAGTTGAAGTTTTAGCCAACAGATTGAGGCATTGCCTCCTGTTTGATAAGTCAAGCTGTTCCTTAAACAACCCATGCAACGAAGTGTTGTTGATTTGGCAAACGTTTCTAACATCAGTGAGTCACCTATGTTTAGCAGTAAGTAACCTTTGTTTTGATAATGTTGGTTGTTGTTTTTAAAAAATATTTTCTTGTTATAATTATTATTGTTATTTTGCAAAAAGGTTACATACATAATTTATATGTAATTTGGGGAGCATGATCACTTAATTGTTGTCTTAATTACTTAATTCTGTTACTGTACAGAAACGGCATCCACTCTTATCACAAGAGGTGCATAGTTTCTGTACTAGTGCCACCCACTGGGCCATTATAGCAACATAACGCAGTAACAATGTGTTAATATCCAATTAATTGTAATATTTATACACAACCTTCAGCTATGTATTTATTCTTTAGATAATGAGAAGAAACTCAGAGGCAGCATCATGTTGTGTATGATAGTCCATGTGTCTTTGAGCAAATCGTACTGTTTCTTGTTGATTGCAGTCATATTGTTGGAGATGTCCCATCATAGGGGTATGCACATAATTCCTCTGTAACTGAATACCAGTGGCTATGGCTGTGAGAAGTCTACACATGTGTCGAACAGTATTTGGAGACAAAAAATAAATCGCATCTCGTTTAGTTTTTTATTCCACTAAAGTCTTGTGAATGCTAAGAACAGAATATAAAGGCGCATGTGAAGCATTACCTCAGTGAGGGCACTCATTCATTTTAGTTTGTGAAGGCAAGTAACTATCATATATCCATGTGATTATATTCAGATTTTATCACCATATGATCGCCATTATATGACGATATGATCTCCATACCAAGGTGACTGGCTTCCGCAGTAATATTTGCCACGAACCACCACTGGTTGCCTCAGCCTTCAGGATTTGTATTTGTGTGTTCATCCATGAGTGTCTCACTGTAAATGTGTTCATCATGTCACATGTGGTTTGTAGAAATAACTTGTTTATTGGCATGACCCTGAGGACCCGGGGGTATTCTTCTCTCGTGTATGTGACTTCTGCAAATCTCATCTCCTATCCTACAATAATGTTTGAAAAACAGCAATAACATCTCCCTATAATTCCCACAGCACCCTGAGCAATGAGCATTGGCATTTTGCTTCTCTTCATTATCTCTAGATGACTGCCTTTTATAATCCATTCCTCGCACTCCCTGATGTAAAATTCAGCAGGCAGCCGGGTAGCCATAAGCTTCCATCAAGACCCATGGGAGGTTATCTGGGAATCATAAAATAAGAGACAGGACACCCCCTGGGAAGAATGAGAAATAGACTGTCTCAACAAGTAAACAGAGAGGCTTTGGCTCGCTTCAGGGAAAGGGAGCTGGAATGGTTCACATCAGACAACATGAGATAGGTAAAGTCAAGAAGCCATAAAAAGGTGCTACATTGGAATTCCTATTTTTACTAAGGTATCTGCGAGTGGTAGCACAGGCACATCGAATCACACTGACAACCAGGTATGTGGCAATCTCCCACAAGGGTCCTGAGTTCTTCTGTAAATAAGGGCTAAGGTCTTAACCAGAACATCTCACGCATTTACATCACTCTTTGGAGAGTTTATGAGATGGCATTCTCATTTTGGCGCATGGTAATAGAGCCAGTAGACAAACAAGCATGCGTAAATAAATAAAAAACACACAAACAGAGCTGCTTGTTTCGAATGAGTCATTAAGATATGTAAATCACAGCTTATGATAAGCACAGTAGACGACAGGGGGTGTGGAGGGGAAGAGTGAAGTGAGGCGAAGATAGATTTCCGAGGATTGTGAGATACAGACGGCAGAGAGCATAGATCACAGTGAGTGTTGGGGGGGCAAAGGTGAGAAGACATGGGGATAGGAGGTTGGAGTATGGTGGAGCAAATTAGGTAAAAGGAAAAAAGAGGAACGAGTATAGCAATACAGAGGAGATGTAGGATGTAGCATGGGCAAAAGATGGAAGTTGTGTTATTGACCTCTCACCCCTTTGGTTTCCCTCAGGGCCTGTGTGAGTGTCTATGTGTTTTTTGGTTAGCCTACAGCTATACTCTAGACCCCCCTGTGCTCTGAATACCACTGGCTGTAGATCAAAGAGCCTTGAGCGTGTTTAGCCTGCAAATGGGTTTCCAGTGCACCATGGGGTCACACATGAATACACATCCGTGTGCTTACATTTACTCATACCTATGTGCGTGCACATACAAGCTATAACACTAACTTACACGCACTCAAACACATCCACTCCAGTGCCCTTGTCAACCAAGCTGCCTGATTACAAATGCTTTTTAATATCAAAGCGATGCTACCACTGTCCACTGATAACACTCAGGCAATGCACCATACAGATGTGCTCAAAGTCATTAACATCACTATCACACACCACAGACACAAGCCTTGCGGCGGTAATCATCATCTGCCTATTTAGAAAGGTGCCAGCAGTACCTACCAGCAGCATATTTGTTCTCTTTTTTATTTCTTTGCTTGTTGTTGTTGTCATTTGAACCTGATCGTGTAGTCTTCATTAGGGGAGCACGGAACTGTCACTCTGGTTTAGGCTCAGCTGGCAAAACACCCTGTAGATTACACCTAAACACACCCACACACACACACACACACACACACACACACACACACACACACACACACACACACACACACACACACACACACACACACACACACACACACACACACAGACTCGTTCTAAAAGCAGAGCAATGACAGCACCTGAATAGTCTCAGCCCTGCTAACTCTTCTCAGGATGTGTGTATGTGTGTGTGTTGGTTGTTTTTTGTAGAAAGAATATGAGTCCAATTCATCAGGGAACCACTTGACATAGCATCTGTTCGTATCATCCAGAAGGCTCAACATAGATTCCCTGGCCACAGGCGGAGAAAGAAACATTGACAGGGGTTTTAACACTACAAAGAACATAATATTCACAGTACACACTTGAATGCTTGAATTCTTGACAAGCTTTGCATATAAAAAGGAATAATGGTAATAATGGTGTTTTAATCACTGTCCAAATGAGATAAGAACATTTTTTTCTTGTTATATTTTTCCCACTAAAAAGGCTGGATAAAA
Organism: Scomber scombrus; assembly: GCF_963691925.1. NCBI lineage: Eukaryota > Metazoa > Chordata > Actinopteri > Scombriformes > Scombridae > Scomber > Scomber scombrus. Next base: position 21,754,386 of record NC_084979.1, on the reverse strand, counting down.
TTATGTGTACAGGAGGACATACTCAATACAATGCAATACAGTGATAATTATGCAATAAACAACATATAAATATAGATAATAATGTAATGTCATATAATGTAAAACAGTCATTGTGGTGATTATTCACCTGTGCGATATTCTGTAACGCTGTTATTTGTGGTGGAGTAGTACTGGATTGTATTACAGGAGTTCTTATTGTGTGTACCTGCTTTATATTTTTTATACTCTACTAAAATGTAATTTTAAACACATTTCCTGCATTTCTACACCATTTAACATCTGGGAAGAGAAACAACCACCTGCACTAGTTAGTCCAGATTAGTTAGATTGAGTGTGCTATGAAAACCAAGAATTCATCAAGAACAGTATATAATTGGGTAGATCAGGACAAGAAATGGTTATTAGAAAAATGGCTATTTCATGTTTGATTTTTTTTTTTTAATCTTCAAATTACAACAAAGTACAAACAATTTGGAAGAGTGAAATGGTCTCACAACAACTATTTAATTCCAATCCCATCTGTTTTATTTTACACACTGGTTCTAGTGGTAAGTATTCTCACTAGCAACACTAGCTGATATAGTTGTAATGTTATACAGGAAATATTAATCATAACTTCAAAAACAGATCATTTTAACCTTTATTATTTCAAATCCAGGGCTATTTTAATGCACAACTCATTGGACTTGTGCAAGACATCAAAGGGCCATTTTAGTCAAGGACTAGACCTTACTGTGAAACCACCCCGTAGAGTAAACGTGCACTTCTTTACCCTGTATGAGAAAATTAGAGAAAAATCATAATAATGAAAGCACAGTACAGAGCGCCTGGATGAAAGGAGAGATCATTAAACAGAGGTGCGTAATCGTATTTGAAAATAATTCCATCCAAAGTCTGATTATAACTTAAACTAAAGCAAAGTAGTCTGTAGATGTTTAAATGAGTCACTGAACTGCTGAACATTTAATTGTTTGTTAATTCAGACACTTTCAGGCTGTAAAGAAAAGCTCTGTCTCTCTCTGTGCTACCAGTCTGTTCTGATCAATCAGTGATGGGTTATACTGAACTAACTACAGGCTTGTTACTTGTTTTTGTCCGTTGCTGAAATTTGAAAAATAATCATTGATATAGACTGCTTCAACATAATCACCTGATTGTGGGGACTGTGTGATGATACAAAAAAGCGGGGTAGCAAAACCATAACTTCAAAATTGAATAATGGAGATGCATTTGCTCCAGTTGCTCCAGTGCTCAGGCGCATATAACTAATGACACGGTTTGATCCCAATTTGATCCTTCATACTACAGTAAATCAAATTATCTACAAATGCCTTGACTGTTTACCAAGAGAAGGACTGAAGGCCAACAGCTTTATAATGTTTAAGCCACTTTAATTCAATCAAACCTTCTCCTCTCTCACACTGATTAACTCTTCCTTCCATCCTCCAGCCAGTAGACTTTGAGATGAACCGTGCCTTCATGCTGACGGTGGTCGTGTCCAACCAGGCCCACCTTGCCAGTGGGATCCAGTCCTCGCTTCAGTCCACAGCTGGGGTCACCATATCTGTCCAGGATGTCAATGAACCCCCTTACTTCCCTACGAACCCGAAACACATCCGCTTTGAGGAGGGTGTCCCTGCTGGTACCAGCCTGACAACCTTCTCAGCCTCAGATCCCGACCGACTACAGATGCAGCAGACAATCAGGTAGAGTGGATACAATAGACCAAATTTTGGGTTAATTCTGACATTTTAATCTTAAATCTTCTAGTGCAAAGTCATTTAGATCCAGTTAAATAGGTTATAATACATATGGTCAGCCAAAAAACGGATTCTCTGATTGAGCTTTCAGGTCTCGCTAGCTGCATTATGAGTACACTTCTGGCAGAAATCCCTCCATATGCACCAGCAGCAGGCTAAAGAGCTTCTTGGATAGGTTCCATGTCAGTAGTTAGGGGTCAAAGTTCAACAAGGGGGCTATATTTTGGCATTACCCATCCCTCAAAGTCTTACTGTGCGAAGTTTACGAGCCAGCGGAGAACTCTGAGTAAGGAGGATAAGAAGGTTAATAGGGAGTAATAGCCTCTGGTGTAATCAGAAGTGTGTGCATTCTGTAAATTGCATGAGCACATACATGCAGGTGAACACACAAACATACACACACACATACACATACAGTGAGAGAGAGAGAGAGAGAGAGAGAGAGAGAGAGAGAGAGAGAGAGAGAGAGAGAGAGAGAGAGAGAGAGAGAGAGAGAGAGAGAGAGAGAACAGGAGAGATGGAGGGAGGGGGCAGAATAAAGAGAACATCTGGCTCAAGCCCAAATGCCTGACACAGCATTATGCCCACCTGCAGTGTTCTTTCTCTGCTCTAAGCCTCTCTGGGTTTTAAATGTAAACCAACCTTAAATGACCAGCAGACCTTTCCTCAGTCCTGCTGTCAATTTGACAGTAGCAGTGACTGCATTATGGCAAACTTAGAGGTAATCTATTAAGTACGCTTTGCTTAGTATTGATGCTGCAAAGAGAGGCCATTACACACTGCAGGATCACATGTGTTTCCACTCATGCTCTTGTGCAGAGTGTCCATATAGATTATAGTGAGTTTATTGGTGTGATTTATAACTGGCACAGTATAGTACAGCAATTGAGTTGATAACACGGCTGTTTGGTGTGACATTAATGCCACCTCCTTTCAACCCTCACACTCCACCAGCCCCTTCCTTTCCCATTTTCTCTGGGGAAAGGATCTAAACAAATTTCCCAGTTAATTTCACAGCAAATGAGAGTAAATTGGGTGTACATTATAATTTAGGAAGACGCCAAAGTCCCCAGCTGGGCTCTCTCTCTCACTCTCTTTCTCTCTCTCTCTCTTTTGCTCTCTCTATCCCCATTGAATTTACTATGACCTCGTTGGTCTCCTCTCTGCTTTTCCATGACCAGTGCAAGACTGCAGCTCTGCATATCTTGGAATTAAGTTAGCCTTTTACAAGCATGCTGTGGTCTATTACAATCTCCTTAAGACAAGCACAATCTCCTTCCTCTGCGATGACCATGTGAGGAAGCAGGGCTGTAGAGATGGCAAATCCTCCACAACATTAATTTGCATCCATATGGATAGGATCACTGTCAATCCCCCTGCTTTACACCAGTTTCATAAAAGGTATCTATTCTAATGCAAGGACAGCAATACTTAATTTTAGAAATCCTTTAATTTTATACCTATTCTCCTTAAAATATGTGTTGTAATTTCCAGGTATTTAACAATTATTTTTTTAGGATATTCTACAGAGAGGGTGGTGCAATTTGGCAAAGATAATAAGAAAAAAAAAGGAAAAAGCGCAAAGTTGGTAAATACCCACTCATTATATTTGAGTTCATACTGTTGCTAATTTGCATTTATTAATTTGATTCGTAACAGTTCTTTAACAGACAGAAAATACTTAATAGTGTGTAGTTGTGTATGTCAAATGATATGTTGGCATATTAGACTGGTATAATGATTGAATGTGCACGGTAACACTTTATTTTACGGATCTTTCACTTTTCTAGTAATTTCCGGGATTTTTTTTCAATATTTTCTTAAGTGCTGTGTGACTGTCAAATCTTTACACATTTCTTTGAAAGGGTTATCTAACTAGGTAGTATACTGGAAATGTGCTCATTATTGAGATTGTATTTTTTTGTTTATATTAGGTTGTTTAAGAAACAACCTAATATGCTAATATGGAGTTTGACACACAAAACTCAGCGGGTACTTACCAACTCAACCACTTTCTCTGTTTTTTCATTTAATTTGTGCCAGATGCACCAACCTCTCTGTAACCTAAACAGTCAGACAAAATACCTGCAAACAACTCAGAAACGTTCCAGGAAATTAGTACAAAATCAAAGGACCAGCAAAATATAGCGATACTGCAAGGACACTGATCGCAGCTGCTCCCTCTGTGTCTTAAATCCTCATTATTATGAAGAAACATTCGTGGGCTCATTCTTTCCAATGAGCTAAAAATGTTTGCATCACCTTATAAAACTTTCACCATCAAACTTTCATCACACGGACTTGATCTCAGTGTAGATACCTTCAAATCCCATCAATCAAGTTGTAAGCTGACACGACTGTTTGTGTGGGAGTTTGGAAGAGACATTTAAATGTGACAGTGCACTTTGTGTTACATGTAATTTATGGCGTACGTCTTTGCATATGACAAAGAGCTGTATGTCTTCAGAAATAGATGGTGGGGATACATAAAGCAAAGAGAGATGAGGAGAAGATTTAGAGGGAGACGTTAAAGAGAGTAAGCTGAAAAAAGACTGAAGGCACCATGGAGGGGGACGAGTGGGGGCTGAGGATGGTGAGCTGACTCCAGGTCAAGGTTTGAAGTTGACAGGTGCTTATCAAAGGAGGGACAGACTGACAGTGTCCTGTTGGGGATGGGAAGAAGGCAACATGGACAGGAGCAAGGTGAGGGGGAGATGGGAGGAGTGAGGCATCATGCATCACCTGTCAGATATCCGACCAGGAAGGTCGAGACATAGGACTGGAGACACTGGCATAAATGATTACCCAAACCGCCTTGGCTAAGCTTGAGACATGCATTTTTCATCCTCAGGGTCGGGGGTTTGAAAAATAAATGTCATACCTCTCCCTGCTGCTTGCTAAGATCACTAACCTGCCAGGCCTAATCATACATCCAGCTACACTCACACACCAGCCTACTCCCAAGTGGGAGAAACCTTTGGATAGAGGAGAGCTCGGAAAAGCATTGGAAATAAGGACTAGTAAAACTTTCACACAGAGTATAACATTTTTTTTTATCATTTCAAAATAACACTAGAGTAAACAAGAACTGTTTACCAAGAGAATAAATTGGCACAGCACTTCATTAAAAAGCTAGTGATGAGGTCTTGCCAATTGCCAACAGTAATGTTGACAGTTGGGACTTGTAATCAAAAACACTGTGGGTGCTTTCAGAGGCATCATTCTAATGGCCAAAGTAGCCTTATTGTTTACTGAGCACCATCAGGAAAAGTAAGCAAAAAGGGCTGTTTGAAGCACAACTTATCTGGAGTTTTCCTTACGAAAAGGATTAATAATGCAGAGGACAATTCACTGTGTTGGAAATTAGCTTGGCTGCAAAGATTGTTAATTTAAGACTTAATTTGCCTTATATAAGGTTTAATATATCTGCAGTGAGGAGTGTTTAGGAGACTTAATTAAATGGGGTGGTGGACAGAGCCCTCTGCTTTGGGAGCAGACCTTTGCGTTACATCTTTTATCATCGGAGGCCATGCAACTTGTGTTATCATGCGGTGTGGTTGGGAAAGAATAGACTCTGGTGGTATTTTATAGCCCATTATGAAGGAAAAAAACTATCTAATTTCTCCACTGTCTTTTAAATACTCTGTTCCTGAATTTTCAGGGTCAGCTAACCCAACAAAAAAAAAAAAGTATTTTCTCATTTACTTAGTGCTGTCACTTAACTCAGTGGTGTCTAGTCATAGATAGTTTCGCAATTTGGGAAATGCATTTATTCATTTTCTTGCCAAAAGTTAAAGAAGAAGCCCAAATTATCTCTTTGCTCTTGCTCTTTACAAGCCATCAAATAAACGCAATTCTCAAAATTTTGAAATATTCATAACTTTAACAGCAACATTGTTTTTGTTGTCGTTGTTTTTTCCAGGGACAATGTCCTGTTACTCTGGATAATTCACCCAACCCGACATGACAGTTGTTTAGAAGTACTTACACCTGAAGAAATATCCCCTTTGACAACAGTGTGTTATGTGGATTATTACAGGTCGGCTGGCGCACTGCTTCTGGAAAAGTTGGATTATTTAAAATGTAGGTTTTTCAATGCTTTGAGTACAACAAAAGCAATTCCATTCATCTCATTGTATTGCAGGTATGGCAGAAATATCAGACACGGATATCTAAAAAACAATTATCTGCAGAGCTAGATACCAGAGAGGCTAAGTGATCTTTTTAAATATATATTTAAACATACACTATATATGGATATAAATATATATATTCTTTATCAGTATAACTTTTTTTCCCACCTGCTGAGTGCAAACAGAACTGGTTTGTCTGGCCTTCAATGGGAGGACTCTGAACACTTTTGGCATGGCAAAGCCTAGAGAGATACAGTTGGACACACAATAGCAGTAGGTATCAAGTTAGTCTTAATGAGGCGATTAAAACCAGATCATACAGCCATGCTGCTACTTCCGAATGTCACCTCTCCCTGTCCCTCTCTCCACTCCCACCCAGTCCTGATCATTTCCCTCACCCTTTTATCCCACCCTCCCACTGTGATGGACTCACTGTAGTCCTGGTGGTAATTTCACAGTCCACCACTTAGTGGCTGTGGGCTTGGCTAGTCTGTGTGAAACCGTTTAGAGTGTGGGAATGTCATCTCTGTGATCCCCTTCCCCACACTGCGCTACGCCTGGGATCATGCCCACTGCCTGCTGGGAAAATCCCACCGCCCTCACTGCAGGAGAGAGATTATACTCTCTGTCCACCCCATACCCCTCCATACCACCACCCACCCCTCCAGGCTTTCATTCTCCTCCATGTACTGTAAGTAGAAATGCACATGCAGTATTTAATCGAACTCAAATAAACAAGTGGGCTGTATACTGACATTAAGTACACTAGAATTCAAAGAATATAAAAGCAACGTTAAGGTCAAATCCTTTTCATTTTAGATGGATTTAAAAGCTGGAAGTGCTTGTCACATAGCAACATGACCTTACTGCCCAAACTGGCATTCATTGGGGGAAAAAATTGGATTGATGTAAAAAGCTTGTTGTGTAAGGCCAAAGTGTCATATGTCAACGGATGATGATGCACATGTGAAAGTGAGATTGCAGCCAAGCAAGGTGGCAGCTGATGAACTCTGTATCACAGAGGGAATGAGACAAGGATGAGAAGATACAGACAGGGATAAGAAAATGTATGAATACAAAAGCACAGCAAGATGAGGTCGAGACACCACAGGTTGAAAGAGATCAGATAGAATTGAAAGTGTGGAATGAGCCAAAAGTGACAAAATCCAGAGAAACAAGAACAGTTAGATCAAAATGAGATTGGGATTCAATCCTGGAGATGATCCCCTGTTCCTTCCCTGCTCTTTATCCCTAGGGAGTGTCACCACCTGCTACCATATCCACTTTCTTGTCTGACAGAATCTTGTCTCCACCCTATGCACAGCTTCCCCACTGCCAACATACAAGCACTAAAACATGCATACTGTATAACACTGTCAGGCAGTTTAACCTTCTCTAACATAAGCAAACACTTTCTAGAATATGTGCATTCAACACACATACAAGCAGTTGCAGCAGTGCTTAACAAGGGAGGTAATTGACTTCAATGCTTGATACACAGGAGTGAAAAATGAGGTGAAATTGACTGTAGGCTGCAGGCTCTAGAGGAGAAGTCAATGAAGAATTAAACTGTGTGAAGGTCAGGCTTTTGTGATTTTGTGACTGTGTGTAAGTGTAGGCAATCTATGCATGCACAGATGCAAGAGAAAATTTATAATTGCTTGTAAACATGGAAACGGTAGCGCTAACCTCTCCATCGATCTGTGCCTGTGTGTCTTTAGGTATTCAAAGCTTAACGACCCTGCGGACTGGCTGTCCATCAACAGAACCAATGGTCAGATAGTGACCACAGCAATGCTCGACCGAGAGTCTGTCTACGTCAAAAACAACATGTATGAAGCCACATTCCTGGCAACAGACAATGGTAAGAGCCTGTTTTTATGCACATATTTTATCACTTACATACTTCAAAATCATAGTGATCAAAGTTGTTGCTTCAGTCTCATGTATTGTTTTCATTATCCTTTCTATTTATTCCCACATTCATCCATGCATTCTTGCATGGTTCATTTTACAGCCCCAACAGCTAATACTATAAGATAAGTTAAAATTGTATTAGGAATTAAAATAAAACTATTAATATAAATCTTAGATTTACTAAAAGTGAAAAAAAAACATTGTCCAATCTACTCTTTATTATAAAGACCTCTTGATCAAAAATGTTGCCCTTCTTACTGAATACATTATAAACCAATATCATAAATCAGAGTGTTGGCTGATCTTAAACTTCAAGAAAGTAAATACAGAGCGCCTTGGTAGCTAAGTGGTAAAGGTGCATGCCATATAATGGCAGCATCCCTGGTTTGATTATGGCTTGGGACCTTTGCTGCAGGTCATTCCCCCTGTTTTCTGTTTGCCGCTATGCTACCCTTTGTCAAATTAAGACAAAAAAGCCCTAAAATAAATCATTTTAACAAAAAGAAGAAAGTAAATACAATATGAAACAGAACAGGAAAGAAGTCTGAATTGTTACAAAATTATCTAGTACTACCATAGACTGTATAAAATAATGGACGTGGCCACTGTGACGTCATCCATGGGTTTGTGGTCTCGCATTTTGAAGCTTGAGTTTCGCATTTTGACCCTCGCCATCTTTTTTTTTTGGAGCCAGAAGTGATGAGAAGTGACCATATTTGGATAAGAGTGTGGAGCAGGGGAGGAGCTCCCCAGGGTCCAACTAAAGCAACTCATGCACTGCCATGGTAGGGACTTGTGAATCACAATGCAGACACACCCTAAAGCAGTGGTCTCCAACCCTGCTCCTGGAGAGCTACTGCCCTGCATGTTTTAGGTATCTCCTCACTCTAACACACCTGATTCTAATAATCAACTCGTTATCAAGCCCTTTGACGAGCCTCAGCTGCTTGATAACGAGGTAGAGTGAGGAGATACCTAAAACATGCAGGGCAGTAGCTCTCCAGGAGCAGGGTTGGAGACCACTGCCCTAAAGCATATCCTGCTTAATCATCTATTTTACTCTAAAAGGTGTCATAATTAACTAAATGAACATCATGCTGTACTGAAGAAAACTCATTAGGAAAGTGTTAACTGAGGTAATAAATCAAATGAAAAGTAGTCATTTTAGGGTCATGTTCTCACTTCTGTACAATTGGACTTCTTTTTGGAGTCAGTGGATTAGTCCCCTGCTGGTCATTTGAGAGAATGCAGGTATGAGGCACTTCTGCATTGGCTTCACTTTTCAGACCTTTCTAGACTGTTTGGGTACTACAGTATAGACCTACACAGAAAATTGAGGTAATATCATACTGTCTGCAACATCATGGATGTTTATTATATTCATGACTTGTGACAAGGAGGAAAAATTAAACAATAATAACAATAATAATAATAATAATACATTTAATTTGTACCACATTTTTTCTTTCATAGTGAAATAGTGCCAGTAATCACTCAAACAATAATTAGTCAAAGTGGCACTTTATTCTTTATTTCAGTGGAGCTGCAATTGAATGTTTGGAATGGTGTAAATCTTAATCATTAAAAAAAATATACAGGTTGGAATGAAAAAAAATATATAAAATGTATGTGGTTTATTTTGAAAACAAAATCTCAGTTGATCTTAGTTAAGCTAGTTAAATATATATTATAAAAATGTGGATTTTGAGGCATATAAGAACACAGAAGTTCGGCAGCATTCATGTGCTATGTTAGAGTTAGAGGAAATCTAGGATTCACACAGCTGGTCACACTGTTGATCCTCTCCTCTCCTCCTCTTTCCTCTCTTCCTTATCATCTGTCCATGCCTGCCTTCTCCTTTCCTTCACAATCCGTGTGGCATATATTATTTGTTCTGCCTCAAAGTTGAAACTCAAGCTTAACCAAGCACAAACTCAATCACAGCAAACAAATAAGTTCCCCTTTTTCCTTCAGTGGAAGTGTAAAGTAAAAAGGAAATGTTTTTTCCCCCTCCCAAATTGCCTTATCAGTGACGTGCAGTGCACTGGTGTGTTTACCTTAAGTTGGCTTTGAGGCATTAGTTTATTTATAGGTGTGAGCATGTGTGAATGTTCTCATTTGTCACACATTTATGTAAGCACGTGTGTATTTCTGTACATTTCTTTACTATGATTGACAATGTCAGACACCCTGATGTGCAACCTGCTATGAGGTTAGAAGGAAAGAGGAGGCAGAGTGATTAGAGGTTCACACACTTCTGTTGTTTGGACTTCACAAACATCTTATTTACCTCCTTCTTTTTCTGTCCTTGTTATTTGCGGGCCTTTATCATTTCAATATATTACCTATTTGCTACAAGAACCTATAGGCACTTTAGAAATATATGATTCCATAAACCTCCATTTACACCTGCCAGTCAAGCAACAGCCAGCTCCCCGGAATACAGTCAAAGCTATAAGGGTGTGCAGTTATTGTGGATGTTGTAAAATTTTATTGTCATAATTATATTTTATGATTTCTTCCCCTGGCCTCTGTAAAGAGCACAGTTTAGACAGGTATGTTACAAGGTTTGGTTGTGTGTGTGTTTGTGTGTTTGTGTGTTTGTGTTTGTGGTTTATTCCAACTGTGTGGGTGGTGCTGGAGTGTCAGCCATCATAACGTGAGTGGGATTATGGTAAGAAGTACTATGAGACAGTAAGTATAGTAGGATGGGACATGAGGAGGCAGTGACAGCATGGTGAGAAGTACACTTGTATTTCTACCATATTTTTATGTCTCACCCCTGACACAATCTGACTGCCTCAGACCCTTCCGACACACTGTTTTTAACTCCTTTTCAAACACCTATGCATTTGTTTATGTGCTTATGTGTTCATCAAAGAACATATGGTAGGCTTTCTACAAGTCTTTTCACCATGCCTCACATCTCTAAGCCACCATCAAAAAAAGGAGTTAATACAAATCCTTTTGAGGAATTTACACAAACATAATTATTTATTTAGCTGGTTAAAACCCCCATAATTCTCCTATCAGCTGTAGCAAGCTACTTCCACATGTCCCCCATACATGGCTGGGATTAACAAACAAGCAGAATGAGAAAGACTGTGTGTGTGTGTGTGTGTGTGTGTGTGTGTGTGTGTGTGTGTGTGTGTGTGTGTGTGTGTGTGTGTGTGTGTGTGTGTGTGTGTGTGTGTGTGTGTGCGCGCGTGCGTGCGTGTCTTTATTGCATTGAACACTGTATATTAAGTATGTACGTGTATAACATAACAAGTAGCCACTAACGATAAAGCTGTTGGATAATGTGTTACTAGTGCCATTAGGTGTTGTTGGATAATATGTACTGTGTAACTATATAAGAAGAATGTGTAAGTTTTTTAATTTTTTGTCTATTATTTTGTCAGTTTTCCCCTTATGTAATGTGAATTGATAAACTAACCAGTCAGTTTAACAGACTTTCTTGCTTACATTACAGTATTGTGGATAGGGATAGTACAGTTTTGACTTTTAAAGGAGATGACAAATGTCACTTGTCTATTTCATTTATTGCTTCACTGTGAAAATTTAAACTTATTCTTGTCCCAACACTGACCAGACTTTAAAAATTTGCAATTTATTTTTCAAATCCCATGAGACTCTGGTGACACATTCATGAGTGATCACTTGATGGGATTTCATCAATCAGCTGCAATTTATTTTGTGATCTATAATACTAATCGTAGCATTACCAGTTGGATAGAGCTCAAACTGTCAACACACTCCATTACAGCCCCTCATGTCTTTAACTGTGTCTCACTCTTCTTGTGGCAAATGTCTTGCTCTGTTGCCATGTTTAATTGGCAGATCTGTCAGCTTTGCATAAATCTTTGTAAATTACATCGCCTTTATCGCATCCCAGAGATGGGCCCTGGGGTTGCTTGATTCCACCCAATGGCTCGGCCAGTGGGGCATGGCGAGGAAATGACTCGTAATTGGAGGCAGCTAAGGGTTGTCACCCCTTGACACACACTCAATAAACAGCTCTGAGCTTTATACTGCTAAGCACTCTTTTTTTCCTGAGATTTGTCTTTGCCACATTCATACCACACATACACATTCATGCATTCTTCTCTCGGCTCTGCAATCTCAGTCTCTGATTGTTTAAAGCCTGTTCCTTACTCCCAATTCTCTATAAATGCGGTTGCAGATTGTCTGTTGCTCTGTTCAATCAATGCAAAGGGCTTCAGGATTGTTCCTGCAGATGAGGCGTGTGTGTGTCTGTGTGCACCAGTGCATGTTATTACTGTCCAGGGCTGACAATATTCTAGTGATCCAGTACCTGCAATATCTGCCTAAAATCACATCAGACCAAGTTTCTCCAATCGCCATAACAGTTTCCATACTGTAGACATACAATATAGACTCAGGTGAAACATCTGTTTCAGGATTTCCTTTTAGAGACTATCACTTTAATAACTGCCTAACAAGAAATCTTTCCATATCTGCAAATTATTATTTTTGAACTGGCAAAGAAAAATACTTGTTATACTTGTTAGGATGTGTAGTTTGGATCCACTTACTTTTAACTTCAACTTACTGTACCCAAGGAGAGCAGACGAAAATGTTCTATTATGCTCATTGTGACACATTTCCATCACAGAATAGTGATTGTCAAATAAGTAGATACAGTATGAGATGGTTTTCTATAGCCTGTATTTTCTATAGCCTCTAAGTGTGGGGAAAAAAGCAGTTGCTTTCACATCGCTCTGAATTGCTCAGGTAACAATGTAAATAATTTTGCAGATCTTTCTAAAGGTCATGGAAAGCATCGCACATTATTTTCAAGGGTGCTTGATTATCTGGGAAGAGTGAGTTATATTTATGTATTTGAATGTGCGGTATAGGTATCCTCTTAATGATTAAGCCCGCAGTATGTGCATTTTCCAGTGTGTGTGTGTGTGTGTGTGTGTGTGTGTGTGTGTGTGTGTGTGTGTTTGATGTAAGAAGGGAGGACTGAGTGCACCACAATCAAAATGCACTGTTCAGCTTTCAGAAATACATAGTTAATATTGCAGGGAGAAGTGTCTTTATCTACAGAATCATAGATATCTGTAAATACACAAAGACAAGGACTTGTTTGATTGTGTTACAGTCATCATTATTGTGCCTAAGCCTTCTTTAGGCAATTGGATGAGCTGTGCCTGCATCTGAATCAACTGTGATGGGTTTGATTTGGCTGTAAGGCTAAAAGAAGAGCTGGAGAGCACAACTGTCAAAAGTATTTCAGTCAAGGACAGATATTCTCCAGCACCCTACCTCTAACATCACCATTGCAGATAAACAGTCTTCCTTTCACCTCTTCAGATCCCTTTTTTAATCTGTCTTTATATTCTCTTTCATTATTTGCCTCTTTTTCCGTCAGCCTTCAATTCCTGTCCCTCTTCCTTTTTGCTACACACATCTTCTCGTCGTCTTTTCCTTCTGTCATGATACTATTTCTCTCCTTTCTTTCCGTTCTCAGGATCTCCTGCAGCCAGCGGCACAGGCACGCTGCAGATCTATCTGATAGATATTAATGACAACCCCCCAGTGCTCATACCTAGGGAGTCTCAGATCTGTGAGCAGATGAACAAGAACGCCAACGGTGTCAACATCACTGCCGCTGATGCCGACACAGACCCCAATGCTGGGCCCTTTGTCTTCGAGCTGCCCAACTTTCCCAACAGCATCCGACGCAACTGGACGATCTCTAGGATCAGTGGTGAGGATGTGTCAGCAATACCACAGAATAGATAAAAATGAATTCATGATCATTCCATGAAAGGTTTTACCATACTCCTGCATAAATGTATAGCAAAAGGTGTAGCACTAGTCTAGTCCTTTATTACCAGCCATTTTTAAGGTTTTGGTCAGAATAAACAAATTTAGGCTCCAGATGTCAATAATTGTGACTAGTAACAGCCAGCTCCCAGGTTATTAGTAACATGTAGTAACTTTTCTCTTCACTCTACACAGGCAACTACGGCCGTCTGGGTCTACGGTACCAGGTATATTTAGAGCCAGGGGTGTATGAGGTACCTGTAATTGTGTCGGACTCGGGGAACCCTCCATTGTCCAACAGGTCGGTCATCAAAGTGAAGGTGTGTCCGTGCGATCACAATGGAGACTGCACCACTGTTGGGGCCGTGGCAGCCGCTGGTTTGGGACCTGGAGCCATCATCTCCATCCTCATCTGTATCATCATACTGCTCAGTAAGTGTCAGCCGTTTCACATCCATCCACTGACACACTAATGCACATGTATAGTATATTACACATACAGCTCACATATAAAACATAAGAGGTTTAGCTGCTTGTGATTGGCTTTGATATGCCTCTCTGACAAAAAAGGGCAGTTCAGGGCACACTCATTAAACATTCACCAGGCTGTAATACAACAACACGAACAATAGTTTGTATTATGGATGAATGCCTTGGTTGCTGGATTCCTCTCGAGCATCTCTTGACAGGGAGGTTTTTCTTTTCTTTTCCTGGTAGTGCTATCAAGCCTGTGATTTATGCTGCTGGCTCACTTTCTTGCTGTGGGTTGCATTGTTCATACACACAGATAAGTCTTATAGACAAATTCACCTCCAACTGAAGTATTTTAAAATGTCATATTGTATGTGAATGATCCTTTTACTAGTACAACTGTCTAATACTACTACAAGTTTTACAAGTTTATTATCATTGTTGTTCTTATTATTAACAGAAATGGAAGTTACACACAAAACATTAAGCTACAAAGAATAAAGTTAAATAATACAAATAAATTTCAAAAAGAAAAGAAAGACAGATGGGAACCAAAAGGAAGAGTGCAGCAAATACTCCAAACTAAACGACAGAATATTCACATTGCCATGTTTTCTGACAGATTTGTGTCGATAACAGTACTTCAGCTTCAACCATAACATTCTCCCTCAGACACAACCCTAAAACTGTTTTACTGAAAACAAAAGCACAACAATGTGTTTTCAATGTGTCTGTACAACATCACCCCCTAATTAAACAGTGCTGAAAAATGTGTGTTGTTGCAGGTATGGTGCTGTTGTTTGTGATGTGGATCAAGCGCAGAGAGAAGGAGAGGCAGACCAAGCAGCTGCTTATTGACCCTGAAGACGATGTCAGAGACAACATACTCAAATACGATGAAGAGGGAGGAGGAGAGGAGGACCAGGTGAGATCCTGAGAGACACACATATACACACAATTGCACACACTTTGAGTTGACCCAACTGTGCCCTGCTTACATCTGTATACCCCTGTGGCTGTGTAGGACTACGACCTGAGCCAGCTGCAGCAGCCTGACTCCTTGGAGCACATCATCAGCAAGCCGCCTGGTGTCCGCAGGGTGGATGAACGTCCCATCATCCCAGAGTCCCAGTATCCAATCAGACCTGTCGTGCCCCACCCTGGAGACATTGGGGACTTCATCCATGAGGTGAATTTAACAAGGCCGTGGATGTACACACATCACATCTCGCATGCATGAGAGCTCAACAGTCATTAGATTGTTTCCCCCACGGCGACCTGGCCTCTCACTTTCACTTTCCATTGATCTGACATTTAATGTGATTACTCGTTCTGGATGCTGTTCAATATGTAAACTCTAGTATGGTGATAGAAACAACATAGAGTTTTGTTTTACTTTACAGCTTCTCTCACGGTGCCAGGATTATTCTCTCACACACACACACACACACACACACACACACACACACACACACACACACACACACACACACACACACACTGTCACACACATAACTCCAGCGCTGGCACAGTGATGCGAGAAAATGCTGATTGACAGACTCGTAACAACACGTTCACACTCGAGAGGTGTTGGCAGCTGTTCAGCTTTGATCCATCCAGCCTTGACTCTCTCTCTCTCTCTCTCTCTCTCTCTCTCTCTCTCTCTCTCTCTCTCTCTCTCTCTCTCTCTCTCTCTCTCTCTCTCTCTCTCTCTCTCTCTCTCTCTCTCTCTCTCTCTCTCTCTCTCTCTCTCTCTCTCTCTCTCTCTCTCTCTCTCCCTCTCTCTCTCTCCCTCTCTCCCTCTCTGCCTCTCCCTCTCTCACATATGTACTCACCTGATCTCGCTCCAGCAGTCTGGTAAAACACAAGCACAACAAACACATGATGTTCCTACCACTCACTGTACTCCTGGGGGTTGAGGCTTTTTAGGTTTCTGTCAGTAGCCTCTCTCTGTATTCCAGTGAAGTGGATGAAGTCCATTCTCTTCACCTGCCTAACCCTCAGGTTAATGGACCGCATTTGTCATTTTTAGAAACAAGCGCGGGTTTCAGCACTGACAGAAAAAACATACAGACCTCTTCACATCTAATTTATGAAACACTAACAGATATTGATGATGAGGGTTTGATCACACATTGATAAATATTAATATCAGAAACAATAACTGGAATCTCCTTATTTATGCATTTTGATAATTAATTTACGCAGACACAGTGATCATTGGCATGTTACAAAGAAGGTTTTGATGCACAGTTGTGTCTTCTGTTGCTCCTGCATGAAAAAACTTGGGGCATGGAGTTTGAAAGATAGAGACATTTACCAGAAAGGGGGGTCTAATGCATTATAGAAAATCTGCTGTTCTTGTAGTTGTTTTACTACTAACAATGTGTTGCTTTTCCATCACACTGTATAGACATGTGAACACTGACCTCTACCTTTCCTCCTCTTCTTCCTGTTCAGGGTTTGCGAGCAGCAGACAACGACCCCACAGCCCCTCCGTATGACTCCCTGCTGGTGTTTGACTACGAGGGCAGCGGCTCTACCGCCGGCTCTGTCAGCTCCCTCAACTCCTCCAGCACGGGGGACCAGGACTATGACTACCTCAATGACTGGGGCCCCCGCTTCAAGAAACTGGCTGACATGTACGGAGGAGGGGATGATGATTAAATCTACCCAGTCACACATGCACACACACACACCCTCGTCCCGTCAGCTGGCCTGCCATGCTCTGTCCCTAATAACACGTGGGGCTGTTACACCCTTACTGAACACAAGTTAACAATGACATGTTCACACTGACCAACTGACTGACCAACCAACCAATCAAATTACCCACCACAGAGGACCGGAGCCATGAGTCAGTTTTGGGTGCTCTTCTCAACCGTCTCCTGCTCTAAGCCCGTCTAAGACTGAAACAGAAGCTCTGAATTGCAGGCTTCTCATAATTTGTATTTTCAAACTCTTGTGCTTTTGTTTCATTTTCAGTTTTATGCTAGATGTAGGCTTAAGTTAGTTTTGTCTGATTTTGTTTTCCTTTAGTTTGTGCAGCTTTTTTTGTCCTCACTCCCCTTCGATTCGAGACGTTCCCTATTCCTGAGGGTTTTCACTTTTCCCTCGCTGTCAGCCCCCGCCTGACTCTCTGCAGAAGCTTTAGGTTTGAGCTGCTTGCTTTGTCTGAGGGGAACAAAAGGAGAGGGGGGGAAAAAAGAACAGAACAGATATGATATGAAAGTCCTTCCTGCATGGAGGGCTCTGGTTTATTCTTTCTTGAACTTGAATTACTTAGAACAGAAGCACTGTTGTTTAAAAAGTGCCTTCAGTGGTGCGTATTTTAGCAGACTCCCGCTAACTCAGGATTGGTTGCCATTTTCTGGGCTAACATGCCCCCATATTACCCCTGACCCTTTAACTCAGACCTTCCCTTGTCATTTCTATTGTCCTGCAGGGCTGTGGTAGCTGCGGGAGATGTCAGTGCTGGTTTCAGAGGAGCACTGGCTTAAGAGGGCGCTTTATGTAGACGTACTGTACATAGGCCTACAGTGTGTCTGTAAGTTATGGACAAATCATTAACTGTTCAAGTCAGGCATATCTGTGCTCCTAGACCACAGCCAACTTGAATGTGATTGCTGAAATCACAAAAATACATAATGGGACTGTCGTAGAGAAGAACTGCATTGCTTGTCTTTGTTCATTGTGGCTTCAATAGCAGCTGTGTTTGTTTTGAGCTTTCCAGTATTTGCACCTAAAACTTGATAAGGCTTGTTACTCAAATTTAAGAATTGACAAGTCAAGTGTGTTACCCCTATAATGTTACTGTATATGAAGTACACATGAGGGTTATTTAAGGAGACTTTGCCTTTAAGATCATTTAAGGTTTGCATGTTTATCCCTACACCCAAAAGTAACATCGCCAGTTATTGTGTGGTAAATATGTCAAAGAAAACTATATAAACTGTACAAACATGAGGGCGAAGAAAATACTAGATGACTTCAAATAGCTCTGATAGCATTATATCCAGAGTTGTGAGTTTGTGTGAGCCCCATTCTTAGTTGTTTTGTCTTTTTTTTCTTCTTTTTTTTTTCCTTTTTTGTTGATTTACTGTTGTTTCTTCACAAACTTTTAATATACAAACTTTGGTGCTGGTCCCTGTCATGGAAACTGGGAGAATTGAGCCTCAGCCAGGGATTTAGCGCCTTCACAATCTGTCTCTCTTCAGGCAGCATTTCATTCATCTGAAATTTTCTCCTGAAAAAAATGTGGCTGCAACTTCAAGAGGTTTTTTTTTGTTTGTTTGTTTTTTTAAAGGTAGAGAAAGCAAAAGTCTGTCATGAAGTTATGCATTTTATCAAAGCAGACTTGCAAAACTAAAGCTTCAGTAATAGAGCTTTAAAAGACAGACATTTTAAAAGACAGTTATGTTGCCACTTAATGAAAAAGCAGCACTACCCATGGGCTTTTGTAATCATCTTTCAGAATATACCCCAGCATTGCATAAAGAGAAGTGAAATAAAGAGTTTTAGTCTTTGTACAAAATTATTTAAATGTGCGAAACATTCCTCTGACTATCCGGGAAGATGCTGGTGAATGATAGAAAGGTTTAATCATTCCTCATATTCTGAGTGCCCACTGAAACTCTTGTCTGTGGTTGCTAGCTTCAACTTGATGTGGATTCACCAGAGCCTCATTTAATTGTGAATATGATTAATGCTTGGAGGAAGTCTCAATCTAAAGGCTATGTTCAATGAGTAATTTTATGAAAAGGATCCTCCACACATGCTCCTTGTTCTCATGATGCTTTTCAGCTGTTCATTTGAATATATTTAGATTTTAAAAAATCTTTATTTTTTAATGATTGTAATAAAAATGGTAAAAGGAGCCCACTGTAAAAAACAAACAAACCAAAAAACACCTAACTATACTTTTGGAGTATAGCTGTTAATACAAATATTCATTATAAAACAAATATGGATGAGAGTGTGATTTGACTATAAACAAGATAAGGAGGTTCATAGTATAATTAACCAGGTTAACAGGGTAGGAATCTCATGATTTAGATTTATAGAGAAACAGGTGCAAATTGCACCTTGCAGTATAGAAATTGACAGTGGCGATTTTCAGGAACACTGTCAGCTTAGAGCGCGATCAGAGTAGACATGAGAAAAGGAGTGGTTTCCACAGCTTGCTACTGGATAAGCTTCTATCCATCCAGTTGCTCCTCAGCCTACAGACTATCTTCACAAAATAAACACAGCTGTTACTTTCTGCTATTTGTGTTTCTTTCTGACATATTAATGTTGTATATACAGAACATTTTTATACATTTGGTGATATGATTTATCTGTTTCTGTGCGGTCTTTGCATTTTCTCTCACTCCAGCTTTGTTTCAAATTAATACTTGGCAAGGTATATTTCACCACAAAAAGCCATGTGCATTTAAGAGAATCTGTATGATTCTATATGAGCTTACAGCCATACTGGTGTCGCTGTTCAATCTTAGCTTCTTCATGCTAAAAAGATTCCACGTCAAACCAACCTGTACAGTCTGTACTAGCACACACTCACTCCTCTAGGCCTTACTGTATATACATGAGTGTTCTGTATTATATGAGCCCTTTCAGCATTGTTCTAATTCAGCTGCAGAGCTCCAACATTATCGAAGGCCATCCAGCAATCACAGAATAAAGACATGCTTTATGAAATGCTTGTGCTCTCTTGTCAGATGTTCACAATTGAGGGCCAAACACAGCAGTAGCCCCACCACCTCCCAACCCTCTACACACACACACACACACACACACTGGATATTCAACCTTTATGACTGTGTCAAACCCACATGACACAATGCCATTATGATACTGAATGTTATCAATGACTCCCGATGACGCGCGGCAGCAAATCATCAGTGGAGTCAAAGTTGACCCTCCATTTAAATGCAATTTGTGAGGGGAAATGGAGGAAGGGTAGATCATTACTTGTTACATAGTTGGTCCACTTGTCTTATTGATGTTTCTTTGCTAAAGTGAGGGGAGAATTAGCAAATGACAGAATGAGAGAAGAACTATTGCACTGCTGTAGTCCAACCGTGCTGCATCAACAACAGCTCTTCTGCCTCTCTGACTGGTGTTAGTTGACAGACACTTGGTCTCACTCTGGACACTGCCTGACTGTGGACACACACATGACAGGAGGCTCCTGCTGAAGCCAGACTTTTGCCCTGCTATGGCCAGAGCTACAAAGGCAGGCAGCAGTGTTTCATACAAGTTCTCCCAATACTGCTCAAGTCCAAGTGTACATAATGTAGTATTTGCTTGAAGCTAAACAGACCAAGTTAGGCAAACTGTAACTGTACAATTGGAGCTTTTTGCATGTGTCTTTTTATAATGGACAGATGAGTTCTATTACAGTAATCATACAACATTTTAAAATGTGTCGCAGCCCGCATGACCGAGGTTGCAGTCCAGAAGGGATTCTGGTGTACCATACTCACATAGTTTCAAATGGAGGAGAAAAAAGCAGAAAAAATAATTGCACAGTTATCAAGTCTAAAGACTTTTTTTGTAAATTGTCAACAGCACAAATATTTTGTATTGTTGTTTGTACCATTTTGTAAGAAAATGTAAAAAAGAAAAAAAAAAGAAAAGAAAAGAAGGGAAAGAGTCTGTTGTTTCAAGCGTGTGTTTATAGTGCCACTGCAATCTTGGTTTCCAAATACCGTACAGTACATGCGCAGCCTTGCAGATCAACCTTGTAATATAGACGCTGAGCTGGAGACTCCCTGTCAGCACCATGTGTTATAAATAAACATTTCCCCTCCTTATATGAACACTGCCTCCTGTCTCTTCTTTGTCACTTGCAGATTTATGTGAGAAATGCATTTTCTCACAGTCATGTTATTTTTTAAGAGCCAATATGTTTATTTTGACTGTAAATTGTTAAATTAATTGTAGATAGTTTATTTTACTTACTTTGATACATTATACTATATATGTAAATATAACATACACCAAAAACAACTTGTAACATTTATTTTCTATGGAGCCCCCCTGGGGTCATATGGTAGAAAAATACTTGATGCGTAAATCTGTGCACACAGACCGTGCCATCGGATTAACAATCCGATTCATTTCACTGAGAACCTAAAATGACTATTTTCTTCTGTTTGCACTGATCTAATATGTGGATGATTGAGTTTCCTATTCAAAATTAGGTTCAGTGCCAGCCGTGAACAAACATAAACTCAAATGATCATCACAATTAAGGCTGTTCATTTGTCAACTCTGTCTGACAGGCCCCTCTTCCAAGGTGGGATAATGAAGTCTTTCCCAGCTGAAGCAGATGAAAAGCAGTGACAGATCAACTCAGTATGAAAATACAAAGAGGTGCATTTGATTTCCTTTTTTCCTTCCTCCTGTTTTAAACTTTAATGCCCATCTATATTTCCCCTTTGTGCTGCAAATGTTGTCACCATGGAAATCTAAAAGGGATGTGGCTCTTACATAAGGTACAGCTAAGCAATACGATACATTTTTTAAATATGGTTTGGGTTGTTGTTTCTTTGTTTGTTTGTTTGTTTGTTTTGCTAATTTTCCCTGGACCTTGTTTGTTGCTGCACAAGAAAAAACTGTTGGATTATAGTCAAGTTAATGAACATTTTTAATTCATTGGAAGTATTCATTGGAGTTGCATTGCTAGTAAACAATAAACAGCAGGAACAGGAAACAAATGTGGGTACATTTATAAGTTTTATTTTTAAAACTGTGAAATGGGCACATACTACAGGTAATAAGAAAGGAATCAATTTATTTATGTTATTTTAATCAAATAAAAGCATCATTGCTTTGTATATAGCTTTATTAACAGTAGGAACTTCATTGGAGTACTTCATAATCTTCATAATGTCTAAAGCGTCCAAAAGTATAAAAATCTAAAAAATCTGAAATGCCAGAGCATCCTTTAAAGCACCAACATGATTTTATGAAACAGACCCTGCCAGGCAGTGTTGTAATATTGGCAACAAAATGAAATAGATAAAGACAACAAACTGTTGCCAGTAAATGATCTGTGGGACAAAACCAGCTTCAACAATATAGTTCCTCGACAATATATTGCTGGTAATGTATCTTAGAGATGCTGTGTGTAAATTTAGTGGAACAGACTTGTCAGAAATGGAATATAATATTCATAAGTATGTTTAATTAGTAAATAATCACCTGAAAATAAAAACAGTTGTGATTATGTTACCTTAGAATGAGCCCTTTATATTCATAGGGAGCAGGTCCTCTTCCCAGGAGCCATGTTGCACCAAGTTTTGCAGCCACCACAGGTTCTCCTACACACGAGGGGCAAGGGTAGAAGCAGGGGTATTCAGCTGTTTGCAATCTAGAACCTCACTGCTGGATAGTTAAATTCCACACACTGGTTCTTTAAAGAGACTTATCACAATTATCTAGCATTCAGGCTGTTTGTTAAATCTTAATTTAACAATTGCCACTATAAAAGCAGAGGAAACATAAAGGTAGAAAAGATAAGTAGTTAGCAGTTAGCAGTCAGCGCAGGCAGTCAGGGCTGCATGAGGAGCAGGGTGAGATGACCCTTACTTGTTCTCTTTTAGCACAGCAGGTCAATGAACCAACAGCACACTGCATCTCCTCCTCATTGATTGACCTGTCAGAGCACGTCAATGCACACGCAGACAGAGTGAGCCCTGCTGTTACACTCTGTTCACAAAGGCACACATGAAGACACAAATCTCTCTCCTCAAACTACAAGAAAACTGAGGGTAAATGGAAACTCACTCCTGCCCTCCCACCAGCAAGACTCCAGGACTGACAGGAAAGGTCGGAATAGATTAATTCAGGTAACAGTCACATGATTATCAGAATTACCCCATGCTGAATTTTTGACTTTGTATGGATTTATACATGTGGTTGGTTTACAGCCGACATTGATTCTGCGCTGCAACCTATTTTTTACCAACTGTACCTGCTAAGTCTTGCAGTTTATCTATGCCGTCATATGAAAAATAGGTGATTGTTAACGATAAGAATAAGGCCTGTTGACTCACATTAAAAGAAAGAAAAAGAAATACACTGATTCACTGTCTTGACAAGAGTAAGATGAGAAGATCAATACCACTCAGTCTGTCTGTTAAATATGTTGTAACAGCCAGCAGTCGGTTGACTTAACATGTTGAATTTCATCTGTTAAATCCAAGGGTCAAAGTGTAAAAAGGGTCAATTGTTCTGTTTCCCTCTGTGTCTAGTCTTTACACTATAGGCTAAGCTAACCGACAGCTGCCTGTAGCTTCATATTTAACAACTTGTTTTTTTTTTTGTTTTTTTAATTTTAGCTCTCTAAGCATAGTCCTCATTGCTGCTCAGGTTCATCGAGAGCTTCCTCAAACAGCTGAGCCTTTTTCAACAAATCTAACTGTGTAACCCTTTGCTATGAATGGTCTTGATGGAAGTGTCTCTGACTGAATTGATTTCTTAAAACTAGATTCGAGTTCCTCTTTAAGACCAGGACCACAAGATGGATGATTAAGTCACAATTGATATTTTACTTTAGTGGCACCGATTTTTAATACATTTGTGATTAATCAAATAATTTATCAAAGAAAGTGATTAAGCGCATTCCTCAAAATATAATTTTGAGAAATATGTTCAGAACTCAAAATGTAATTCCCCAAATGTCGAACTATTTATTTAACTGACAAAATCTTAAATGACATGAAGAACAGCTTCTCTCTTGCACTCGATGTGACACTGCACAGAAGTCTGGATTTATCATTAAACACATTAAATCCAATACACTTTGTCTAGTTGGATTTTACTTTATCTGTAGTACTCAAGTTTCAATAAGGAAAATCCAGACGAAACACAAACACCCACACACACACACTAAATTGGTGCTGTTGCCAGGAGAGATGATATTGTCATACAACGTGAGTGTGGGGGACATTAAGTGCTGCATTTTCTTGACTGGAGCATCCCATGATGTTAATGTCACTGACATCACCAGTAACTGCATTTTATGAAAGCTTATTATATTTCTGCTGAATGAACAGGTCAGCATTAACCACACTCTAGACTCCATAAGAGCACCAATTAATCTTTCCGTATTTGTAAAAAGGCTGCCTTTTTTCAAAACTATGTAACCAATTAAGTGCTCTTATTTAGTAAAAAGGCACAAAATATTCTGGAAAAACAAAGGCACTCTTGATGTGTGTATAACTTGCTACATGCTCCATGGATACTCAGATAAGTGCCACAAAGTGCATGTAGAGATAATCACAATTTTCACTGCTTGTACCCTTGGTGAGTTTAAGAGGTGAATTTGGCAAAAATATTTTAAAATCTCCTCCAAGCTTGCTCTGTTTCATCTTTTTTACTCACACTGGCTTGATCTTCTCTCTCTTCTCTGTGTAAGAAATAGTTTCATCCCTCTTACAGTCCATAAATCAAAGAATACATTTTTGAAAGTTGAGCTTGCGTTACGTAATGTCACACCATAACCACAATGATATATTAACACAACAAGTTATACTAACGACATCATTAATTAAGCTAATTAATGCTTCAATCTTTCTGCCAACATACTTATCTTTTTGCAACACATGGATGGCACTAATAGGAACACTGTAGTGTCTCTAAACCCTATTGGTGTTAGTCCAAATGATGCCTACAAGTGTACAAATAGAACTCTTCCAGGGCTGTGAGGTAAATACATCTAAATAATGATGTCAGGCTAAAGATTCTCATTATGTGTTGGGGAAAAAAAGTTGAAAAAGAAAGAAAGAAATCTAGCAAAGCCTTAAAATTTTATCCTGAAGGACACTGATCCACCAGCTGAAAACCACACTTTAACAAGAGAAATCATTTTTGTCAAACAGCCTGTAAATGTATGCAACAAGAAATCCAATAATCTTTACAGGGAAAACTGTGTTGTAATAGTGCAATTGTATTTCTTTACTTAAGTGAAAGTAAATAAAACTATGTATGAATACCCCATGACTAGTAATTCAAAATGTAAATACTATCAGCAAAATGTATTTAAAGAACCAAAAAGTATAAGACATCATCCTGCAGAAAAATTGACCATTTGAATGTGTAAATATATTTTTACTGTTGGATTACTTCTGCAAATGCATGTGTAAGTAACATTTGGTGGAGCTTATTTTAGCTACTGTATAGACTGTTGGTCTATTTATTATATTTTGTTTGTATGTTTTGACTGTAAAATTTGAATCTGCAAAGTACATGTGACTGTAGTTGTCAAAATAATGTGGAAGAGTGAAAAGTATTTGGTTCTGATATGTAGCTGAGTAACATCTATAGTAACATACAATTTAAATGTCAAATAAAGTTCAAGTATCTTAAAATTGTATATATGTACAGTACTTGAGTAAATGTTCTTAGTTAAATGAAACCACTGGACATCTGCGTTTAAAAAACTATATTGCTCTTGCTGTGTGTGTGTTCATGCTTGGCGCTTCAGTGCATGGATATTTTCTCAAAATCACTCTTTCCACATTCATACCTCCTCAAGATGATGAATTTATCAGCTCAACAAGAAAACACAACTTGACACCATGGATTCTGTTACACAAGATAAATAATAAACTAACAGGCATTGTTTATTTTAGATTTATCATTCAAGGTTTGTGTAAACTAATCACACAACTGTAACGATATAACACTGTCCCAGGCATGAATCATTCTGTATCAATAAATAACAAAATGCATAATCCCAATGTTAAACTATGGATTGTCAGAGGTGGACATTCTGTTTGAGAAAAGGCTTGAGATCAGAACTGAGAATATGTTTCAGCCTGATGTTCCAGATGTTTCCCATCTGCTTACATAATTAAATCTCTATTAATTTGGAAAACAAATTGCTACAACATCTTAGAATCTTCTCTTTTGAAAACTATTCAGATGTGTATAAACTGTTACAGGTGTGTGTGTGTGTGTGTGTGTGTGTGTGTGTGTGTGTGTGTGTGTGTGTGTGTGTGTGTGTGTGTGTGTGTGTGTGTGTGTGTGTGTGTGTGTTTATATACATTTCTGTAAGCATATGCCAATGTTTATATAATATAAGCATATGGTCAGGTATAGATTTAAGGCTGTAACTAACTAATCTGTCTCTCTCTCTCTCTCTATATATATATATATATATATATATATATATATATAGATACACACACACACACACACACACACACACACACACACACACACACACACACACATATATATATATAGATACATATATATATTGAGTCAGTCAGACCAGTCAACCATCTATCCATATCATTTCCTCATATTTTCCATCAGTGACTTTCATTTCCTATATGATGGCCTGAGGATGTGAGGGACAGTGGAGGATGCAAGAAGGAGGGAATGGCCCAAGTCTGATTGGATATCCATCTAATGGCTGCTTTAGTGGACTGCCGGACCGCCTCTGGACCCAGACATAGAGTGAAACAGAGATGGCATGGGTAGTCTGTGTTCTGGGTCCTCTCTAAGTATTGCATTTACTCCAATGATCCAAAGTGTGCCCCTCTGTGTAATAAGAATAAACAAATAGCCATACTGCTTTGCCTTTATTATCTTACATCGATGTTGATTTATTCACAGCCGTGGTGGGCTATTGTATGCAGATTGCCTGATGCCCCCGCAGTGAACTCCTCATCTAATCCTTTCAGAGAGTAACTGCACTGAGAGAGGGGGGGGGGGGCTCTAAAGAGAAATGAGAGAGGGTTCAAACAGTCAAGAGAAGCACAAAACCATGCTGGGAGAACAATCCTGTAACTTTACACTGCCCTTTTCCATCGGCCATCACATTGACAAAAGATATTTGACTCATACAGAGCTTTCTAAAGAACCACAGTTTAGATGGCAGTGGCAGGTAGGATGAGTGTTATGATATGATGAGAAGGGTAAAAGCGTCTAAAAGGTGAGATTGGAAGCGATAATGTTTCCTCCCAGGTCAGTGAGACCACACCCCAGAGAGAACAGCTGCAGCTGACCACATTATGGCTGGCGAGGGACAGAGATAAAGGAGTGAAGCTCTGGGCCCATAGTACCGCATGAAATCAGATTTAGATTCCATTCTTACGTCCAAATCATATTATGCTCCACAGCTATTCACAGAGTAGCTATCTATCACTCTCATACACATACTGTCAACATGATACCACCATCTGTCAGTACTTACCTACACAGAGCTTCAAGATATGGCCCCGATGGAGCTACTATATTAGCTTGTGCTATGACATCTTCTTTTCTCTGCACCTGCCTTGGTGTAGAAAAACAGATACAGAGCCCTAAATGGCTGCATGAACATATTCAACTATATTGACAAGCATGAACAGCAGCATTTTTGCTTCTTCTGATTAAATCTTAAGATTTCATCTGGTGTGAAAGAAATAAACAAATCAAATCCAGACCATTTATTTTCCATTGAAAGCTTGCAGAAAAAAAGTGGACATGTTTGATTTATGAGATCTTATTGCAACAATAAATTCTTTGCTTTCAAAAGTTAAATCTGAAATATTAATCTAAGGATACACTGTTGAGAATTGGACAACAAGCAGGCCGAGAAAACCTCTGACAGAAAAAAAGTTCTTATTGTTTTCTGGGCGTGAAATGTCTTACATTCAAATCCCTTTTGTACTTTCTTGCTCAGTTCCAAATCTTCAATTTTCCTCATTTCCACACAAGATAGAGCCTCAAGAGTTTACTGTCTCCCTCATGGGGGACTTAACTAATTGAGTCTCTATATTCCCTTGGCTTGCTTTGTGTTACGGCTGTGCTCTTTTAACATCATTTCACGATGGTTTGTGTAATCACTGCAGCCGCTTAGACTGGAAGTTTGTTAGTTTTAAGTTTCAATATTGTTCTATCCAAAAGATGTCTATTCCAAATTTCTGTTCTGCACAAATGAGACAATCTGTGGATACAATCTCTTCTACTTCACCCCGTTTACTCTGCTGAAGACTGACTGCTAAAGATGTACATATCAAACCCACATTCCTCTCACTGTGTATATGACTGTTCCTGCAGTAAAAGGTCAGCTGTTGATTGGTGTACTATGTGTCCACATAATCAAGGAGGAGGATAATTTGAGTTGCCTCTAAGATGAGACATCATTTGGCTCACAGAACTGTGTGCAGTATTTCAAACAGCAAAGCTAGCTGGGTGCATTTTTTTTCAAAAGATGTTCCTCCTGTCCTCATTTATGGCACATTTCACTGACTCAGAAGAAAATTCTAATGATACAAGCTTTATTCTATTCTATTCTCTTTTATTAAATTCTATACATGCGCTAAGGTCAGTTCTCATTTGTATCCACAGATCAATTGCTGCTGTTGTTGCTCTGCTCCTGAGAGAAACTGATCAGAATGTTCATGTTTTAACCACTTTACAAGCATAAAAACATACCAGCAGATTAAGTGATTATTGTGTAAGAATTTGGCTATAGCTTCCTCTGGCAATTAGTATAGTATGATGGCGGTTGCAGCAATAATGCAGATTGAATGCAGAATAGAAGATGGACATTTACTTTGCATTCAAAATGCCACCAGTGGACAATAAACATACCTCATCTGTTCAAAATAAATGAATAAAGGAAATATCCCGCATTTTTAGAAGAAAAAAAAGACAAATTAATTTTAAAAATTCCTGGGTAATTCTGTCATGGTGTGAAAATGTATATTCTCTTATCTGGCTCTTGCAGCTTTCTACCACTGGCATGTGTTTCTGATCTGAAGAGGTGAATCAGAAGCAAATTGTAAAACACATTGGATGAAAGCACTGCCTAAATTAAGTCTGTTTACCATTTACTAGTTGTCATCATGATCATTTTTTTTACAAACTTTCTGGAGAACAAATTCAATTAAATTTTAGAAAAAGAGCACTGAACCCTTTTACATTACACATGCATAGTCATTTGATCCATTATTGACAAAAAATGAATTCATGCAGCTTTAAATTGTGTGGGATGACACACTGCTTTGAAAAAAAGAACTATATTTCATTATAAATTCAGCTGAATTTATATGACCTTAACTTCATAACTCTATCAAAAGTATGTTCTTTATTTTCTGGGTGTGTTTCTTTTGTTTTTTTTATTTTTTAAGAAAGCGATAGAAATGTCAACCCTAGAGGTGCACTTATGTTATAAATCCTTCATCAGATCAGTGCTGTACAGTCACTTTTAGGCAATTAACTGGTACACTTTTGATTCTAACTATTCTTTTACAGCCACTTCAACCATATAAATGCCAAAACTATATCAATGGCCATTAATTGCCACAAGTCTCTATTCTTGAACTCACTCTGCTTGATTAGTCAAATGATGATCAGCATCAGCAAGTGCTCTTCAGCTGCATGTGCCTCAAGAAGGTTGAACCATTGATGGCGACCTAGCATGTAGACTGTAAGATCAAGTCATGAGGTTCATGTACTTCCACAGTTATCACACCCTCAATCTTATTTTTCAAAAAGGAAACCACATTAAAGCTTTGACTTAAAGTAACATTAGAGACCTTATTTCTCTTAAAGGAAAGTGGTTTGACAAAGTTGAAGCAGCTGAGTGGACAGGCTACCAGCAGACTGTGGCTGTAATTGATGGACACTTGGCATGCTCCGTGCGACTGGCGATTTGTAGAATCCATAAAAAGAGATGTTGAGGTAATTATGTTTGTCATGATATATTGAAAGCAGGAATCGGCAAGCTAATCACAATGGCTGACAGATGTAGCATGCAGATGCTATCAGACCTCTTGTCCACGGCGATAAAATGAAAGCGGGTCATTTTAACAGGTAACAGCTGTTCATTGCTAATTTGTTCAATTATGCGCAGAGGATGCAGGCGGAGGTTGTTTCTCAGCCCTGAGGGACCTCCTCTCTCCTCTCCTTTTGCTTACAGAATGAGCTGAATAATGGAAATCCATATCCTACATACTATAAAGTATGGTCACAATACAGTAAACAGCAACAGCAACACTTGGGTCTGTGATGATTCAGCACAGAGAATAACATCAATGCTAATTACTTCCAACATTATTTTTTGAGTGACCATTCAGCACTTCACTCTTTATGACAATGGGTTGGAAATGTCTATAATGTACGGTACTCCTGATAAATGATGCACTTTGACTCTGTCAGGTTTGTGAGAAAGCAACATCATATGTCCAACACTACCAGCCACTGGATACCCATACTGGGCTCACTGTGAAAGACTAATGTTATTCAGCACTGAAGAAAAATGCGTTATGGGATGGTGTCGATCACTCAGAAATGTAAAGTTATTGTTAGCTATGAGAGATTGTCCAGCTCCAGATTGATTTAATGCCATGAAATGTCCTCTACAACATGGGTTTACCCTGACCTTTTAGAGAAAAAAATGATTTGGGAACTTGTTTCCTGCATGGCTGCCAAGTCACTGCTGTGTAATTGTCAGACCAGCAATTGTAAGCCAGTAAAAACCACTCCAACCAGTCAATCATCAGTGGGAATAACCATAGTTGTTTCCAACCTGAGGTGGCTTAATGTAAAAAAAACCCAAAACTATTATTTCTGTCCAAAGTAAATCACACGTCTGTTAGCAGTGTTCTTGTTTTCTATTATTACTGTGGTGCTTTAAGAAGATGAATCAACAATGACTTGTTGAAATGTGTTGCAGATAATTTAGTGCTTTAAAACACAGTAGATGCACCACTAATTAGAGTTGATAATTATGGCTGTTGTTCATTTAACCTCTTTGCCTTTCTCTTTGTTTTCCAAGATAACTTTGAGACTGTGGACTTAAAATACAGAAATAAATTTGCATCTACAAGCACACTGGGCTCTCTTATGGTCTCCTTCATTTTCGCACAGAGAGAGAGAAGGAGAAAGGGTGGGAGGCAGTACCATCAGGTGAAAAGTAGCAAACAGCACAAGTATTTAAAAGCTTTAACATTTTTCATTATAATCCTAAACCAAACCTTTCAGCTGATATGACAGCTACGTAATGCCAAAACAGA
Source organism: Scomber scombrus (assembly GCF_963691925.1). Classification (NCBI taxonomy): domain Eukaryota; kingdom Metazoa; phylum Chordata; class Actinopteri; order Scombriformes; family Scombridae; genus Scomber; species Scomber scombrus. The sequence goes on along the minus strand of NC_084979.1, from coordinate 21,723,282 downwards.
CACATTTTCCCCCTGCTGATTTATTAACATGGAAATCAAACTGGCATTCCTGATTCAGTGAGATAATATATAATCTTGACATGTGTCTGTTCACTTTCAGTGCTTAAGTGTCCAAATTCAATTTTAGATATTTTCTGACTTTTTTTTATTGTCAGGCAGTTTTTGTAGTCTGCATATGTGATAACATTTCAGTGCCAATTTTACAATCTATCAATGAACAAAACTCATTATTTGCTACAAGTCTACACATAGTGTGAACAACCACACATGACAAAATTGAGGGGGGAACGCCACAGTTTGCCATTAAAATCATGCAGTGTAAAAGGAAAGTTTTGTGGTTGTGAGGGTGGATGAGCATATTCTTCTGCCAATATACCTACTTCACAGCAGGGCAGTGTTGTGTGTTTAAATAGGTGTATTTATCAGCCTTCGATGTAGATTAATTAGGCTTAAGCATCTTTAAGGAGTAGCCCATTTTTGTTCAAAATCATTTTAAATGCACACTTTCTGCTTTTGTAACAGCACCCTAGTGCTCCAAATATCAAAAAGTCATTCCAGCAGAGTTTCAAAATGTCAGAGGTGCAGCTGAGAGGACATTTTGAAATTGGAGGTGCTACTGGATGCTGCTCTAACAAAATCACAGAGAAACCTTTACAGTAATATGGTCTGCAGAAAGACTGCAATTTCTCACCTGGCCAAAACAAATAGCGGATGGTTTAATTCCTTATACTAATTTGGATTATTGTTGTGTTAAATTTAACGTTTTATTTACAGGTCATAAAAACAAGTCTCTACAGAAGCTGGAGCTCCACCCACACCTTCCTACCATCAAGGCTCAACTAGCATAATCTCCCCCAGCAATCTGAGCAAATTTCAAAATATGGAGGCTGACAGTTGTGGGGCCAAAACCTCCAGCATGCTTTATGAAATCCTCACACAGAGAACTGTCAGAAACAGAAACAAACACTGGCATTGGACATAAAGGATTTTTTTAACTCATGCTGAGCTTCTGCTAAACAGGTATGCATGTTTTTTATCTGGACTATTGCAGTTGGGAAACTTGTCTATTTCAAATATTCATTGGCTCTGATTGATATAGTAAAGTTGACAGCCAACAGTTTAACAGCCAAACAGCACTGAATAGAGGATTTAGTGTTATTATTTTGTATTACGTCCTATACTGTTGAGCAAAGTACAGTGAGGGAAGTGAAGAAAACATTGTCGCCTATAAACTCAGTTCATGTTGACGATGTGGTCTGATAGCAAAAAACATAGACGCCAATAGCTGGTGTTTGTGGTTTGTGTTTATTTTGCAGGATTGTTAGATAAGCACTGGATTCCTACATGAACATACTTTCTAAGACTGTAGGTACTACACTGGTTGTTGCTCATGAGAGATTTAAAGCCACAGTGGTAGAGTGGGTTCGAGATGGCAATGTTGGTCTGACAGTCAGTCCTCTAGTTTAGTCCAAACCGGCATGTATCAACAATTATTGGATGGATTGCCATTAATTGTACAGATATTAATGGTCCCCAGAGGATGTTTTTACTGCTTTCCTGACTTTTTCTCTACCGCCACCTTGAGGTATTTGATTTGATTTCCCTGTTAGGATTATTTGTATCCCATTTGGCTATCCCCGGACATCCTCTTTTGGTGATCTACTGCCATCATCAGATTATTTTTTTTATTTGTCCAATACCTGCAAATCTAACACAATTCCCATCAGCCTCTACTGTAATTTGTGTTCAGTGTTAATTAGCAAACGCACTGCACTAAGATGATGAATTTGTTAAATATTATGCCAGCTAAACATCAGCATGTCAGCAATGTCAGTGTGAGCATGTTAGGGTGCTGATGTCTGCATTTAGCTCAAAGTGCAGCCTCACTGTACCGCTAGCATGATTGTAGAGTCCTGTGTTTTGTTTGTCCTCTTTTGGTTTGAAGTAGACATGATTGGATGGAAAAAAAGGTGAAACCACGAACTCTTGTCACACAAATGAGCATTTAACAATAAAGTAATCTGAATCTGAAGACTGTTGAGTTGTTGATGCCACTGTCAATCAATTCTAATCAAACCACACATGCATTTTCCTGATTAAGCCAATTAATTAGCAGCAGATTTGATTAGAGCTTTGAGTGTTTTTGTATCATTGATTTCTGCTTCTTTGAGTAAAATATTTCATGTTATTGAGAAATACCAGATCTGACACCAAATTTAAATGTAATTATGTTATTTGATGGATAAAGAACTTAGTGCTGAACATTGCATCATCACTTATTTCTGTTTGTTCTGACATAAATATATTCTAAAATATCCCAACCTGGGCTGTCAGTGTTGAACTATCAACAGAAATGTTAAGATTATAAACAGGTCTAATTCATCTTATTACCTCATAATATTTTCATAGCAGAAGAGTAGTGCTCACTTTATTCCCGACTACAAACTATAATTTATGTTTTAAAGTGCATACTTCCAAAAAATGCATGAAACTAAATTACATTCACCAAGGACAAGGTGTCTGCTATATTTTAACCACATGCAAGACTTTGACTAAGAGGTATAGGTGGGGCTCAATGGATTCTCAATCACCACGTTTTACCACGCTTATAGACTATATCTAAATATGTGAAATTTATTCATCTTCACAGCTGTCACTCAAAGATATTATCCTGTGAGCAACCAGCAGCCTCTCATTATGCAAAATCAAACAAGACAGTGGAATTGAGTTTGGTGTCCCAGCGTAACATAAGCAAATATAGCCTGACAACTCATATTGGAGAAGACTTAGAAGTTTGCCTATGCCTGGATATCAAGACAATGAAGACAACGGTGTGGGCAACCACAGGCACATGATACCTTTGTCTGCAGAGAGAATAAAACAAACAACTTTCTAAGCCTCAAATCCACCAGATCTGAAGTAATATGAAGAAGCACTTTGGTGTGATCCTTAACAGAGAAGTCCATCTGTCGGGGTGTGTGTGTGTGTGTGTGTGTGTGTGTGTGTGTGTGTGTGTGTGTGTGTGTGTGTGTGTGTGTGTGTGTGTGTGTGTGTGTGTGTGTGTGTGTGTGTGTTTTGTGTGATCATATCTTTGACACAGCAGAAGTCAGGAAGTCAGTGCTTGCATAAAATCATATAGCAGCTGTTTGGTTTTTTTTTCAGAACAAAAAGTACCTATTAATGTGCATTTCAAGAGAAATTACTTTTTTCTAACATATGGTGATAAAAGATATGCATTATATGGACTCCGGTCTCACAAGCTACAATGACAGATGTCTTACATTGTCAGGGTCTATGAGAGTCAGATGTGAACATTTTGGTTCATCGGTGGTGCGACAGTGCCCTCCTGTGGATAAATGTTTCTCTGCACCTCAGTCACAGCATACTGGATCCACTTTCTCCACTGACCAGAGATCTGACAAGTAAAATGATAAATCACAGACAATTATTTTAGACTAAAAACAGTCCCTACACAATGGGCTTTCAACATCAACTTGAAAGGCCACAAATAAAATTGTATATATTAAGCAGCAAGTGAACAGTCTGCTCTTTCAGTTGACATGTTGGAAGCAGGATAAAATGGGCAAGTGTAAGGATCTGAGCGACTTGGCGACAAGAGCCAAATTATGAGGGCAAGATGTCTGGGTCAGAGTGTCTCCAAAACCACAGGTCTTGTGGGATGTTCCTGGTATGCAGTAGTCAGTACCTATCAAAAGTGGTCCAAGGAAGGATAACCACTGAACCGTGGGGAGGGAAGGCTAGTAGGTCCAATCTCACCTAAGAGCTACTGGAGCACAAATTGCTGTGTATGGGGCTGGTAGCTGTAGTCAGTTCCCATGCCCACGCTGACCACTTTCCGAAAGAATTGGACCATGGAGCAATGGAAGAAGTGAGCTGGTCTGATGAATCATGTTGGATGGCCGAGTGTGTGTGAATCGCTTACCTGGGGAAGAGATGGCACCAGGATGGAGGATGAAGAGGGCAAGCTGGTGGAGGCAGTATGGATGTAATGTTCTGCTGGGAAAGCTTTGGTCCTGGTATTCATGTGGATTTTACTTTGACATGGACCACCTACCTTAATATTGTTGTAGACCGAGTACATCCCTTAACACAATGGTATTCCCTGATGGCAGTGGCCTCTTACAGCAGGATAATGCACCCTACCACACAGCAGGAATATTCAGGAATGGTTTGAGGAACATGACAATCATTTCAAGGTGTTGTTTTGGCCTCCAAATTACTCAGATCTTAATCCGACTGAGCATCATGGGATGTGCTGTAAAAACTAATCTGATCCATGGAGGCTCCATCTGGCTTAAAAGATCTGCTGCTAATGTCTTGGTGCCAGATACCAGAGGACACATTCAGCGGTCTGCAGGGGGACAGAGCTGTTTTCGCTGCAGGAGAAGGACCTATAAAATATTAGGCAGGTGGTTTTAATATTGTGGCTGATTGCTGTATAGTGAAAAGAAACAACAAATTATTTCATCTTGTCATGTCAAACACTGGGAGCTTGATTTTGAGCCATTGCATTCTGTGCTGTTTGCATCAGTGTAAAACTGTTGCCAATAATCTCAAAACCATTCAGGTCCTTGTACTGTACAGCACAGTTCATCACTTTAAAATAACTCATATCCATAAAATGTCACAGCAGCAAGAGAATAATGACTGTGGAATTTTGTAACTATTGTACCATGAATAGCTTCATCCACTCACTCCCAGAACTCATAAATATCGATTTTATGGTCCAGCATAGGCTAAGCCACTTTTGTGAGCATGATAAGACAAGAGCCCAATGATTTGTGCCTGTTTAGAACTCAAGATATATAATCAAGAGGAATGAATTTATAGTGATGAAAGTGCAGTAACAGTATTTTTGGTTCATACTGTGAATTTTAACGGTAATGTAGGCCAATAATTGACTTGAGTCTTGCCCTTAAGCCTCAGAGATAGTCAGCGCACACTCGAATGAGCTTAAAATGACTGTGGTTACGCTTCCTTTAAAATCAGATATTTTTTCTTTCACTTTTTCCTCAATTTTTGGTTTCTCTCACAGGGTTTTCTGTAACCAAGGTCAATATGAAATGAAAGAATATCGTTTGTATTATTACATCAACTCTGAGTTTGCATCACAGAACATCACTTTCCCCTCGGCCTTCTGGTGTGGTGAAATGGTTTACTGTATTCATACTTGAGAAAATAAAATATTATTTGTACAGTAAAACTATTCATCTCAAGTCTTTATCCCTCCATCTATCTCCTCTACCTAACACTATCAACAGGGATTTAAGAACATACTGCATGATGTGTGAATGAACCATTTAACTTCTACAGATTTGTCAGTTTTTGTCTGTGATGTCACAAACCTTCAGACGTTTTGCCATTATCACCCCACTGGTGAAATCAGATCCAGTCTTATTTACTATGGATAAAAAATATATATATAATTTGATCATGTTTCAAGTTCAGAAATAAATGCATTTTTAGTGTACCGTCTTATCAAGTATAAATAGGATACTAATAATTAGATTTTGATGACCATCCTTCAGCATTTTCTCTCTGCATGCTAACTAAGCTACAAGTACAGAATATTAAAAATAGTAATTGTAGAGGGAAAAAGTTTCATATGACAGTTTGTACTGCCACTAAAGACCTAAAGACAGCCGTTTAGAACACAATCTTCTCTGGGAGGACATTGTGTTGTACTCATACACGCATGTTTTATGGATATGGATTTAATGTGGCAAGGACAATTTGAAGAGCATGAACACCAACACTGTTTGGGATGATCATTTTAGGAATAGAAAATATGGCTTTACTTAAAACATTCAAGATAGTGAAAAAACATTGCTTAGATGTACTTTCATTCAAATATTTGTAATTGTGCAAGTGTCTGCAAGAGCTTATGTGCTTCCTTCTTCCTCCCCTTCTAACAGTGCAATTGAAATACTTGAAAAAGAAGGAGTAAAGTAAAAAAACAGGTAGGTGACAATTATGTTATATTTTTCCATCCAATCAGAAATGTCTGTTTTTCAGTAGGGATTAACCTATCACAATCTACCTCTCAGATGTATCCTTTCAGATCATAGCTTGAAGAAACAATAATAAAATAGAAAATGTGAGTACTTTAAAATCTGAAACACTTTAAAGGGACAGACACATTTTTTGTCATAACATGAGTGAATTACACACTGGTACTGAGATTGATGAATGGACAGTAGCTCAGTTTACAGATCTAGTGGATAAAGATATCCAACTGAGCTTGCAGCTTGTGAGAGAGAACTGAAAAGGAGCAGATGGGACCAGATATCAAAAGCATTTTAAATCAAAACACTGCGCTCAAAAAAGAATTTAAAAAAAATCAACCACATGAGAACACATCATCTTTATCAAACTTCTGCAGCTAGATTCATGTCTGCTTCTTAACAATTGATTTTCCAATAAAGGCAAAAATGCCAAAGTAAAATCTTGTGTTATAAAATACCAAAGTTGATATAAAATCTCAATGTGTGTCATGACTGAGTTTGTTGTAGCATTTTTTAGGCCATTTCCTGGACTCTAAAATACTTAAAATAGCACTTGGGCAGTTCAAAAATCCTCATGACATGTCACAGTATTTTTTGCTCCGATGAGGACATGAAATAATAATCTCAAAAACTAGATAAGCTTTCTGCTTCCCCCTGTTTCCTCTCGAACATTATTATTTTGTGTTCTGATATTTTATTTTGATGGTTTTCGATGGATTGTTATTGTTCGAGATAAAATCCAAATAAAAAAATAATAAAAAAATAAATAAATAAATGTTAGACCTCCCCCACAAATGAAGTCAATCACAATGGAGATATTTGTAATTTTTTGTTTTAATAGAGTTCATTCTCTCAATCCATTATAAAATAGCAATTAAAAACTTTTTTTTAAATCCAGATATTTACATATAAACAAGGGGCTGTGCAAAATTTACAAGATATTGGCGAAAAAAAGTCATACATTTGTCTAAATTGTCATATAGTGGATATATATGACAATTATGACATATTTGCCCAATTTGAAGTTGTCAACTGACAAAGCTGGCAAACTTAAGTATATACAGTAATAAAATTTAACAATAAACATTCTTTCATAAAATGACAAAGGTATAAAGACCAAAATTAGTATGTGTACTAAAAATATAAAAAGTTACAAAGTGGGTATGTTCATCTGATCAACTAGTTTTAGAAAAATGATCTGTCAAAGTGCAGTTCTTCTCCTGCATGTTATTCCATGTTTACCCAACTCAACCTCCATCATTCATAAATATAAAAATGCAGACATCCAACTTATTGAAAAATATGTCATTCACTTCAATGACTGTAATCAATAACATATTATTGGGTTTCCTCAAACTCTCATGAGCTACACAGCCTGGATACTTTACATTACTAGCAACTATTTCATTTCCAAATTATACCATACTAGTTTAGATTTTTTAAATGTCACCTCAGGCAGTCATCCCTTCCTATTCTTTTTACAGTTAATGGAACAAAAAGTAGAGTAAAATGTGTTTGAGATGGGCAATCCATCACAGTTAACATCCTGCACAAAGATATTTTAGTCAAAGGGTACTTTAACATTTAAAAAGTCTGTAGCTCTTTGGTTGACATTAATGAAAGGCTGAAAAAAAAAGACTTAATAGCTTTGCTACTTGGTAACATAATTCAAGTAACATATTATCATTTTAATAATGTAAATGTTTCATTGTTCTTAGACTTCCTTGAGTGGAAAGAACTGGCTAGGAGTACAGTAACACACTAGAAAACCTGCTGATTTTAAAGCCATTGTGTGCGACAGTCATGTAGCGAAAATTGGCTTTTGTCAGGACACAAGCTGTGACAGAAGGTTCAGTTTAAGTTGAATTTCATGCTGTCACTGACAAAATAATGGAAACTGCTGACTGCTGAGGAGGGGGAAAGAAATTCAGAATGTATGGTATGTATGTGTGAATGGATGGTATGCTTCAACAAAGATAGATAGGAATGTAAAGTATGTGTAGTCTGTGTAGCAAATGTGCTACAATCTCAATAAAATGTGGAGTTTCTCTTTCAACCACAGTGTCAAGCACACTCACAGTAAATGCGCTATAGTGGCGAGAGTTCAAATATCAACACACAACATTACATCATGCACAACGCATGACATGTAAGTAATTATTGTTTGTTTCCAGTCGAGCAAAGACAAACAAAGAAAGCACAGAACAAGACAATAAAGCGTGCATCCTGCAGATCTGGAGAGAAGTGTCGGACAGATGCAAGTTTTAAAAAAATTATCAACACATTCTAATCCATATGGCTTAATTTGGTAAGAAGGCAACTCAGCAGACGACCGTAGTATCAGTCTCCGTAAAACGATCCACAGGCATCAAAACTGTGCTAAAATATAGTATATATGTGTGATAAATTAAAATCTCTATTTACGTTAACATGGTCAACAAAATTAGCAGTGCTGCAGTATTGTAAAATCAGGCTGTTGCACCTGAATCTAAAATAAAACCACTTCACAGAGATTTGCTGCTACAACATTGATATCAGTGCAATGACACTGACAGGGTCTTCTGATCTGAATTGCTCAGTTCTGTTAAAAAGATATTTTTCTTGTATGCAGCATGGGGCAGTGCATGGGTGAAGTGTGGTTGGGTGCAGGTGTTCACTACAGAGCAAACCGAGCTGAAGGGCATGCTGAAATCAAGGCCTAGCTCAGATATTTGCTCCATCTCTGCACTGAAAATAAAAAAGGCCTGTGCTTGAAGAGGCTTTTAAAAGCTGATGTCTCTCCGGTGTTCCAGATAATTCTTATCCCGCAGACAGATGTCTCATCATTCAGCAGTGAGTGATCAAAGACAGTACCGACAGAAAGGGTCTGAGCTGCCGTTCAACTTCGCTTCCTTAATGCCGCTGAGTGGGACTAGTCATTTTAATGTGATTGCTATTTTAGGAAGCCTTTATAGAGCAGGTGTGAGTGACTGGTCCCTTTTTCATTCTCCAGGCAGAAGAGCAGGTCCCTGAGGTTGACTCTAGTGATGCGCTGTCGCATAAACTGTCTGGAGCCTGCTCCACTGGAGCCACCAGGCTGGGAGGGGCCTGATCCTGACCCCTGAGGGGTGAAAAAACGCAAATACAAGAAATACTTTTACTCTTTTATTAACCTTTTCATTGCAAATGTTTCACAATTCAAAGTAAATGCATCATGTTTATGGCTAATTGCTATATATTCCTCACCTCTGCACTGGCGCCCCTAACCGGAGAGTCCATTTTCCGCTTTTTCCTTGGACCGATTGCTGCCAGCGCTGTTAGATTGGCTTCTCTTTGCCTGATCTGAGCCAGTTCCTGCTGCTGCATCTGGAATACAAGCAAGAACACAACAAATGAGTCTCACTGACAAACTCATCATAAAGGTGTTACTAGTTATATTGGCATATATTTACCTCTTTGGCCTTCTGTTTAAGTCGAAGCTGCTCTGGGTCCTCTTGCCGTGACCGAGACTGCAGTGTGGTAGAGGACATTTTAATATTTCAAGACAGGTATGTTCAATTTATTCAATCAATTATTTTATTCATTCACTCACTCAGTTATTCTATCAGTTCTCTGGTGACTATTAGCAGCAGAGGAAATGTTTTAATAATACAATGTCACTCCTCGCCTTGTCTTTGCAATTATGATACATGTAGGATTATTCCTGTCAGTGATTCTGTGTCCTTGTTATGTATAGTTACCTTGGCAGCCTTCAAGAGGATCTCTCTCTCCTGCTCTTCCTTCCTTTGCTTCTCCATCTGATCCAGCTGCTCGAAGAACTTCAGCTGGGCTCGCACATCGCTGACCTGCTCATGCCGCTCATCCTCCTGAAGAATGAAAAAGACATTGCAACAAAGGACAGAAAGGTACAACAGGAAAAATTAAAACCAGAGTGAATGGCAGTGGGTCTCATCCAATCGTATTACTGTCATTAATTATCACCTTGAAGGTAACGTTCTTCTGCTGTGCTACTTGTGACACCTTTTCCAGCAGATTTTGTAATCGCTGCTGTGTAGCGTGGGAAATGAAGTTAATCACATCTGTGCCCAACTCGTGGACACCAAACTTCTTACCTGTCATAACAGAAGGAATGAGGATAAATATATAGACGGAATGAGACCATGTCTACCTTTAAAAGAAAGAACATGCTGTACAGTTTGTGGGTATGTGTCTCTCACCGATCTCCAGAGCTCTTCGGGTTAGTGAGGAGGTAGCGAGGAAGGTCTCATCCTTACAGGATCGAGTCACTGTGCCAACAAGTTCAGAGTTTGTTGCTAGGATACGGGCGCTTTCCTCCGACAAGTTGACTCCTGCCATGGAGGCCACATCATTGATATCATCATCATCCCTGGGTGAAATGAAAAGTGAAAAGTCTCATCATCATTTAAAAGAACAAAATACATCAAAAGCTTTTATGGGACAAACTGAACCAGACATAAATCAATACCTTTTTTTTTGTCTGTGTACATTTACTCATAATATATATAAATTCATAATAGTTAATAGTATCTTAACTTAGTTACAGAACTCTCTTGCAATTTGATCAGAGCAATTAGTATAACCACACAAATTTTCCTTGGTGTACTTAAGGGGTAGTTTCAAAAAGAAAAAACTATCTGGATTGTCCTAATTTTTATACACACAAACACTTTTGCCATCACAATAAAATGATGCTCTAATCAGATCATGATCAGATAAATTCAACACACTGTGCCTCTAAATTGCAACACGCCCGACACAATAAATGGTTCAATCTCTTTTTCTCCATCTTTCGCTTGACAAATAACAATGCTGTTCCTATCGATCATCATCCAGTAAGAAGAGGAATTGAAAGTGTACAATCTTTAGACAGACACAGCATGGTTACTCTGCTTTCTCTCAGCAGTTTTCACCTTTGTGCTCCCTGCTCTTGGTGATCACTTATTTTTAGTTCCAGTCCAAACACACAATAATATAGGTGTTCTCATTGACAAGTTTCAACAGTTATACGTGCTACCTGTTAATCAGGGTGGAACAAAAATTCACAGGCTCCTCAATCAAATCATTATTTTCCATCCATCCATTTTCCAAACTGCTAATCTTACAACGGATCACGGGGGTCCTGGAGCCTATCCCAGCTGTTATTGAGCGAAAGGCGAGGTACGCTCTGGACACCAGGGCTAACATATAGAGATAAACAACCATTCACGCCTACGGGCAATTTAGAGTATCCAATTAACCTAACCTTCATGTTTTTGGTCTGTGGGAGGAAGCCGGAGTACCTGGAGAGAACCTACGCAGGCATGAGGACAACATGCAAACTCCACACAGAAGGGCCACAGCCAGCCGGCGGGTTTGAACCCAAACCCTCTTGCTGTGAGGTAACAGTGCTAACCACCGTGCCGCCCCAAAACACTATTTTATGCTCACAAATTCGTCTTACAGCATCAACCTGTCCAACAGTTCCACCTGTATAGTCCACTGCAATCCAAAACAATAGCCATGAAACAACTCTTATCTCTGTAAATTAAGAAAAATGCGGCTTCCATGATAAATGTTGCATGACCAGTTTTGCTTATGAGGTCATTAATTTACATAATGACTGTTATAATTAGCCAATGTGTCTGTGTTAACACATTTATCATTACACAACACAAGGATGGCAATATATGAACACAAACTAGGACCATAAAGTCAGCAACACTGAAATCCCCATGAAAGCCAAAAAATTCTGGACACATGCAGAAATGTGTGGTTCAGCACTGGTTAAGTAATGTAACACTAAACAAAGCCTGAAAGCATACAAACAGTCCTGTTTTAAAGCAGTTTTTGATGACTGTTTTTGTTAAATGCTGATATTGTTCCAACATCAAATATATATATATATATATATATATATATATGCCTTTTTACACTGAACCAATCATAATGCTGCCACTGTGTATGCTTTTAAATAGCATGCTGGTGTTCGTGATTCAAAGGCGTGACGTGTAACACAATGGCGTCAGCTCCCTGCTTCATGATGCAGTCATTCCCTTTTACACAGACGTTGATGCAACTCTATGTCTACCTCCATAACCGGCTAATTGGTGGAACGATTCTGCCCCCACACACTGTGTCCGTACCGTTTATACAGAACAGCAAGGTGGGATAAAGGCGCTGCATTGCTGGATGTGTAAAAGAGGCTTTTATCTAGATTTGACACAGACCTGAAGGTTCCGCCTCCTTCCTTCAGCTTGTTTTTCTGAGCGGCAGTGAGAGAAGCTTGACTGATGACTTGTACTCCTTTGGCCCCTGGAGCCAACGTCTGCTTCACTGCAGGAACTAATAGGCACACACAAAGAAAGAAGCAAATTAAGATTTTTGTTGTTAACTTAGAATAATTAATTGCAGTTACAGTAAAAAAAAAAAAAAAAAGTGTTGCTGTACAGTAAAATCCTTCACTATGACATTAATCAAATTTTTAATGGCTTGGAATCAAATTTTGCACCGTTGTACAAAGCTTACAATTATACACACCATCCACAAGGTGGCAGCACTTCCATTCTACACAAAGTGAATGGGCATCAGACCACAAACAGACACAGAGGGTACCAGTGCATTTGAGCGTTTTTCATTTATTTTCTTCAAAGCATGTTTTGGAAGTACAGAAATAAAATGAAACATAATAGGATCACATTATGGAAGAAATAATAATATGTGACTGTGGAAGATTAAAACACACTCACACACCTGAATGCAGCTGTTTGACCACCTGTGGCTGGCCCACAATGATGCGACTGTGAGATTGTCCTCTGAGTGTTACCATGGGAGACTGAGCCAGGGTCATCTGGGGCCTCACCATTGTCCCTTGTTGCTGTGGCACTATCTATGCACATTTAAAGAGGGATGCAATGAGAAACACAGAATACTCTCAAAAATAAGAAATGAAGTATGAGAGGACACATACAAGGTTTCCACTCCTACGTGCATGCTAATCACATACCAGTCCAGGTTTGCTGTGTGGTGTCTGAGTGAGGCTGATAACTGTGGTTTTGGTTGCTGCAGTGCTGGTGGCTGTAGTGGCGGCGGTGGAAAGAGGAGGTCGTAGCACCACAGCAGTGAGAGCTGTGGAAGCTGTTGCAGCAGGCTGAGTGCTGGGCTGAGGCAGCAGGCTCTGATGGATGAAGGCTTCTGAGTCTGGAGTCATCTGACGCAGTGCTGGGAGACTTCTCTGGACAGAGGACAGAGATTGAGCGTATTTTCAGTTTGATAAGGACACTTACATGCCATCTTTCCACACATGATAGTTTTCGTTATTACAAAGTAAACGTAATTTTATTTTTAGATTAAAATTCAGTTAAGTCAAGCCTGATTTTGCCTTTAACATAGATGATTATCCCAGTCTCTTCCTCACAGTGAGGTTTACAGCTTAATAATTAAACACTGGTTTAATAACTATGTATCAGCGGTTACCCAAAGCCCAGATGGGTATTGGGACTGAAAGTGTCAGATGGGTGCATCCCTATACACAATGAAGTGTCTATTTCTAAATTTGAGATTAAGTGATGTCAATGTATAATAATTCACTTTTTTCTGTCCTGTTACCCTAAAATGATAAGAAAATAAGTTAATTAATAGCCTATTTAAATATTTACATTAATGATTCTGCTTGTTATACACTTTTTTATGCCTATTTCTATTCCAGTCAGCAAACTGAAAGCCATCCTTCAGTTTCCACTTTGGGAAAACTTTGGGAAGAGTGATGACACACTGTTTGCAGTCCCTGCAACCCAGTGTTGTTGGATGAGGGCATACACTGCGGACTGTTATGTACACAGGAGGTCCAAAGAGAGTTCCTGAGGATATCACCATCTGTGCACACACAGAGAGAGTTTGGTGCGAACAAAAGCGGTAATGTTTCTACACTTATTTTGAAAAAACTGTACAAAATGCTTATTTATAAGAAGTAGTAGCAGGAAGCAGGACCATTATGCGATTCAGATGGACCTCAGCAGCAGTTTGAGAATGGTGATGTTCGTTATACAACTTTAACAAACCGTGTGTTTGATGCAGGAAAAAAACTCATTGTTTAACCCATTCATACCCAACTGCTGTCACTGGTTAAATTTACAGGTCATAACGATTTCAACAAGAACTGGTTCTACAACTTCTGTGTCATACTCATAACCACTAAATCACACATATATACCAGTCATACCAGTCTATCTCTAAATCTGTTTGCCAAACAGAGTTGTTGACACTCATTTCATCAAATTGCAATGTTTACACTGGAGAAGAAATGTTGTCATTTTACAGGATTCCATTATTTGGTGATCTTTTGAGAAGCAAATAATCTGAATTCTATAATTATTTATGCATTGTATCTCTGAGTTTAAAGATTAGTATAGGATAATAGTAACCCTACACTCATTGTATTGTAACTGAGTTTACACAGCCTGAAAGATGCAACATGTCACTGATCTCACCTTCAGGAAAGGCACAAGGTACGGCTGTGGTGAGGAGTTGAGCTCCCGGTATAACCTACTGGTGAAATCTTCAGGCTCTATCTTCGCTTCCTGTTAATAAGTTGAGAAAGCGAATGGTAAGAAAAACAAATGAAGACCATGACATAAAGATTTTAACACAGAGATGGTAAGAGAGATGGAGATGATGGGGGGGGGTGAAGACAAAGAAATACCAGCAGGTTCTTGACGAGCTCCTTGACGTTGGCTGTAGTCTCAGAAGACTGTTTTCCACTGGATGCAAGCTTGATCAGCGTGGACAGAAAGTTTCTACACTTTTTCACATTCTCCAGTGTCTCCTGCAAACACAGATTACTCTTAAAAATACACATCAGACTTTATGTGGAGATGTAGAGCAGAACATAAAAGCACCTTTAATAAATATCTGTATAGTTCATTATTTATCTTTTGACAGATAAAAGAATTCGAAGTTAGTATGTCTCTCTTACAGCTGAGACTGCTGTTGGGGTGACAGGGCTCCCAGTGGCCCCGAGGGGCCCTACCCTTTGCGTTACTGCTGTGGCGGCAGATCCAGGCTGCACAGTAGTGGGCGTTCCTAGCGGCTGTCCTGGGGTGGCGGCAGTTCCTCCCAGCATGATGGTGTTCTGTATGAGTCAGTGAATATGCCTTCATTAGATGACGCTCAGGAAAATGACAAGGCCAAAATAACAGTTTCCAGTAGAGTACATTCACCCATTACTCGGACATGAGTCTATTTATAAAGTTAGATATTGTTAGATATTGTATGTTTGCAGTCAGTGTTGTCAACACACACGTGGAGTTAACAATTCTCTTCTACCACCCCTCAATTACAACAGAGAAATTATAGCTGTAAAGTGATGACGTGTAAAATAAACAATGACAACCTGTTAATGAGGTTTAGTACAGATGTGTTATCCTTTAAGTGGAACTCAAACCTGATAAATCACAATTCACAAGAGAAATTAAAACAGACAGAAAAGTAAGCAAAGAGACAGGCCAACCAGAGAAAACACAAACAAAAAACAAATGTTCTGCCTTAATGCAAAAAAAGAAATTATTCTTACCACAGCGGTCAGGCCCCCAAATGGAACCAAGTCATCCAAACATTGACTTTTCTTTTAATGCCTTATCAATTAACCTGACAACTTTTTAAACTTTTTGGCATTTGGTGCCTGATAACTCAATGTCCTGCACAGAGAACTAAATACCCAAAGGGATGAGCAGTGGAGTTACCTGCAGTACAGGAGGCCTCTGCAGTGTCGTGGTGGTGGTCACAGTGGTCTGAACTGTGGAACCTTGCTTGATAATAGTGGTGGGGGTAATGGGACGAGCCAGCAGTGATGCGCCTGGAGCCTGCAGAACCACAGGGAGTATGCAAGGAGGTGTTACACATACTGTATGAGAGTATACACAAATTCAGCAATGCCAAGAAAAAATTCATTAAAATACGTATGATTTCTCCAACTAACATTGTAAAAACTTTCACAATAAAAACACTGCTTATAACGTGTACTGCTCCCTGGAAAAAGAAAGAAAAAAAAGTTTCTCTTTTTGTTCCATATCATCTTTTTCTTTTTAAAACCAAACCAAACTATACAAACAGCAGATGTGGCATTTATCCAACAGTTCTCCTTTCTGTCGTTTTCTTTCACTTTCTTCACTAATTTTAAAGTTGGATGCAAAACTGTACACATGCCGACTAAAAATCAGTTCACAATAATGCAATAATTTCTATTGGTCATTTATGTGTTTTTGTAAGACCAGTAACCAAAATGTAATTAAATCAGGCTGCATTATAAAATGAAACCTGCATTTTTCTTGTTAGTTTTCATTTTTTTAATCAGACAGTAAAAATTGTATACATTGTATACCATGATGGGCATAATTCTACACACGACACCGAAAACTTTGCAGGTTGACTGAAAAAATGTGTACATCTCAGTTGTCATTGTGATAAACATGCACTGCTCAGCCCTCACGTTATGGCTGCACCAATCCCACTTCATCCTCTTGTTTAATCTGTCTTGTTCTATTTTATCTTATTTTAACCGTCTACTTTGTTTTACTCTTTAAATCCTATTTACTATACCTTGTCTCTAATGTCTTATGTTAAGCATTAATTATTGAAAGGTGCTTTACAAATAAACTTGCCTTTTGTCTCCCCATACCAATTCTTACACCTAACTCAGGGTATTAAACAATAAGAGTACAGATTCATCACCAGGGCTCTTTTTGTTTCAGTAAACTCTGCACACTTAACCTTGTGTAACACAACAAAGAGCTCTAACTACACATCACTTACTAACTATAAATGCAGATGTTAATACACCGAAGTTCTTTTTAATCACATATGACAAGGTTACAGAATTGTGCTTTTACATTTATGAATATAAATGTGGAGATCTGAGCTCGACTCTCCTCTTCTATTTAATTCATGGGTGTTTAAAAGTTCAAAATTGATACATTAGTCAAACTGAGAAGGACAAAACATGTGTGCATTCAATATTTTCTGCGTAAGATGTGGTGTGCAGACTTTACAATTATACTGTATATGTAACATTAGTGACAAAGAAACAGTGTTTAATGTGCATCAGTCTCATCTAGCCAACATGACGTTCGCTGATAAAAGGTCAGAATCCAAGCTAAAACTGATACAGCATGAATGAGTCACATTTTCTGTGTGTCCTGGTACCTGTAGAGAAGTGATCTGCACAGGGGGAGTGCTGGTCGGAGCTGCAGGTCGTGGTGTCATGGCGCTTTGAGACTGGGACTGAGCCTGCATCTGAGCCAAGGTCTGCTGGTGAATCATCAGCAGCTGCCCACTCTCACTGCGAACCAAAACCATGCCTGTAAGAGGCAAATGTCAATGGGGTTAAGATGTCAGTGGTCATGACTTGTCTGTCCTGATCAGTCTCACCAATATATGTATGTATGCGTGGAGTTTTCTGACAGGAGGTGGTGAATTACTCATCTGTAGCTCTACTGATGTATAGGTTTCTTCTTTGACAGGGAGGCCTAGATTTTCAGACATTTTTTCAGATATTTCTTGTCAAGAAGCGACACAAATGAGCCACAAACACTGTGCTATGTTCCCCAAACAAACTCCAAGAGAACGCCAGATCTGCTGCAACATTGAGATCTTTTAAATAAAGGCTGTTTGTTGCTGCCTTTTTTTAAATCAAATTTGAGAATTTTGATTAACATTTTGCTGTAACTTTTACTCTCCTGTTTTATGTCTTACTCTATTTTAGCTTTCTTTTATTTCCTATTTAACACTTTCTTGATTTGTATTTAAATGTCCTTTTATGTTGTTTTACATTCTGTCTTGATGTCTTTTATGTTTTATGTAAATCACTTTGAATTGCCTTATTGTTGAAATGTGCCACTCAAATAAAGTTGCCTTACCTTTCAAATAAAAACATCCCAACCCACAACAAAACAACAAAGCTAAACTTTGTTCTCGTCTCTAATACTTTATTGCTGTCAAGTGTATTACTATGCACTGGAGCGTGCTGTTATAGCCTTCATTCATTCTTCCCTTCAAACAGGTGATCAGCTGTGTGATAAGAGACCAGGCTATAGTATATAGTAATAACCTGGCCTACAGCAAAGCAATACGAAGTTACAGAGAGGCTGAGCAGGAGAATTAAGCAGCAAAAACAAAAGACTTTTTGGGCTGAGTTGTGGGTGGATACTTGTTTTTAAATGTTGCTGTGGATAATATGTTTAATGACCCTTGTTTGTTGTGGCTTATCTACTTTGTCTGGGATAACTCTAAACACAAGACTCCCAAACAGAACTACTGATATTACTACATTTGAGCAATTCACATTCCTTTATGCCACAGAAAATCTAAATGATCCCTTAAATAGCCAGAGGGTAAAATCGATCTAGAGTTCAAAAACAAGCAGTCTAACCATTAAAAACACACACACATCCATGAGGGAGACAGACTATAGATACACAGTAAATAGGTCTTGATATGAGAACAATTCACCACTGTCTGTAGTATGAATCAACAGATTGCAACAGAATGCTAGTTTGACATACTATAGGGCAGACAAACTGGCTGATTGTCCTCACTTAGACCCTTATCCACCTCTAATCTGTTGGTTGTGGCCTCAGAAGACAATTTATTATGTGTCATCAATGCTTACTATTATGCGTCTCACACCATTTCTTTCCTATTCACACACAAGCAGCTAAGAAACTGGTACAAATGAAACAAAGGTGATTTTCTGTTGCCAGACATAAGTTTCTGCAACACTGGAAAAAAACTTTCCGAAGGTTACCTGGAGGGAGCTGGATGTTTTGGATGTTTGGTGCGTTTTGTTGCGGCTGGGTGAGTCTTGGGGCCAACACCTGTGGAGCAATAGCTCTTATCCCCCCGGGAGCGGTGGCAGCGATTGGCGACGGTACTGAAGTCCTCAAGTTTTGCAAGACGGTCGGGCTCCTCATGGTCGCAGTCGTCCCGGTCGCAACGCTTGAAGTCACAACGTGAGCACCGGTCTGCAATACAGTCTTTGCGGAGTCGAGTTTGTTAACTAGGGAGCCGGTGGTGCTGGTGACACTGACAGCTGGTGATGTTAAAACGGTGCCTCCGCTTTGTGAGCTGTTAGTTTGCATAGGTGGCCTCACAAGCGTGACCGTGGGTACACCTTTCACAGTGGGCTGAGACGAAATGACAAGCGAAGTCACGGCGCTCGGTGCACTCGTCGAAGAAGTTCGTATGATAGTGCTGGGTGCTGCAGACAAAACTGCTGCGTTTCCTTTATTCACAGAAACAGGTCCGTTGTTGACAACAGTGACAGTGGGCTGCGAGCTGCTGTCAACAGATGCGCCTCCGGGGATATGACAGTTCGTCACAACGGCGCCTCCATTCAAAGTTTGAGCACCAGTTGTTCCAGGTTTCCCGACACCAGATGCTGCGTCTGATACTACCGAAACGCCCCCGCTAGCAGTCCCCGGCTTGAACTGACTCTGGGCGGCTGTCACACTCGGTCCCGCCGCCGATGTGGTCCCAGCTGCTCCATCCATGCTTGAACCGTGGGAGCCCGCACTGTTACTGACACCTCCCTGCACTCCTGTCCCTACGGCAGCGGAAACACATGAAAACAAGGGAACAACTCTCCTATTCGCATTAGTTTCGGGAAACACACAAGTGAAGCCAAGTTAGCTACAATCAGCAGAACAACGTGACCAAAATGAGCTACTGTTAGCTAACCGGAGTGGGCAGCTATCTTACCTGCTTTAGCAAGCTCTTGTGAAAGTCCCATTTTGCTGCCCTGAACATTGGAAGTAACGTTACTAGCTACAGCTGAGTTGCCGACGTGATTTGCTGCAGACTGGACCCTGCCCGTTGTGTCGACGTGACCGACTCCTCCTAGCTCAGACTCCAGAGATCCGACTACATCACTAACTACTTTTTCGTCCACCTCTGTGTTGAAGAAAACATCATCCAGCAAATCGGAGCCCGCCGCCATCTTTGCCCAGCTACGCTGGTTTGTGAGACGCATGCGCCGATTGGATGCACCCTCCGTGACGCAGCCTTAAAGGACGCAGTGATTGGTTGTTCGGAGAAAATAAAGCTTGGAACAAATGGTTGAGAGCTGCAGTGTTGGAGTGCCAGCACTGTGTGACACTTCTGCACGAAAACAAAGATACCGCACACAGAACCGCCCATGCTGGGACTTTAATGTGTCGAGGAGATTCCCTGAAAGCGTCCCTGTGTTTTACAACATGTCTTTGCAGCTTTATTCAGATTATTGAAGCATTTTATATCTGTTTTAGTTTATCTTACACGACTCAAAATGGCTGCGTTGGAGCATTTTTTTTTTTTTCAAAGCAGCTGTTGCTTGTAGCGCTCACTCATAGACAGCAGTGCCACATTATCTGGATATCAAACTCTTGAGAGCGAAAATCAGCGATGATCAGTTAATTTAGTTGCCTTGCAGAATTCTGCCCAGGCTTCACCCTAGATGACTGCACTTATTATCTGTGGTAACTTCTCATAAAATAAATAAATAAATCACACAAACACATGTTGTCCAAATGAACGTTACAGATAATTATACCAGTTGCCAATGCCAACATCATGAATCATGAATGAAACATTTTGTTTCAGGGCTTGACAATCAATTAGTGGTTGTCTAATTATCGCCAGGTGGGTTTAAGCTTCAGTGGGCGTGGTTTCAATTCACCTGAGACACTTATCCTTGGCTTGAATGCCGAGACGGTATGCGAGTTGGTGTGAGAAACTTTTCTAAATATTTTAGTTAACAAACCTAGCAGCTATGAGTTCAACAAAGCCTTACATTGGCTGCAAAATAGGGTTAATTTCAAAAGCTCAAAATCGTTATGAGGGGATTTTGTATACAATTGATAAAGTGAACTCCACAGTAGTGCTGGCAAAAGGTGAGTGGTGTAGGCCTGTGCCTGGCACTTTCTTTGCTGTGTTTTTGCTTACAAAGATAACTGCTCAAATTAAATAAGAGTTTAATTCATGCTATTTTCTTGACTAGTGAAGTGTTTTGGAACGGAGGGACGACCCACGGACAGACCAACACCACCAAAAGATGATATCTATGAGTATATCACTTTCAGGGGAAGTGATATTAAGGATATCACACTATGTGAACCTCCAAGGTCTCACCATGGCCTGCCACCAGATCCAGCAATAGTGCAGGTATAAAATAACTGCGTTTCAACATACTATATCACTCAAGTGGACAAAATATATGTATAAGCATTATGAAGGCTCACATGATGTGTTAAATTGTTTAACTTGGGTTTTTTCCAGTCATCTAGTGCAGGTAGTTCAGGCCCCTACTCAGCTCTTGGACCATTTAGTCCCCTAGGGATGCCCTCCTACAACCAGCTTGCTGCCAGCTCTCTACTTAATCAACAGTACGCTGCAGCTCTCGGCCTTGGTGAGTCAATAAGAGCAAAATTACATTTTAGAGAACTAAGTGTAAATCCACACCCTGCTCGTCATGGTTTTGTTCTTTATGCAGGGCCTGTGCTTCCAGGCTTACATGTTAGAAAAGGCCCCATGGTAGAAAAAGCTGTTCAAACCCTTCATGTGGAAAAACCATGGCAGAGGAGAGGCTTGACTGCACCACCAGAGCCGGAGCAGCGCTGGGACAGGAGGAGGCCCCAGAGGACCAGAGGAGAAACCTTCCAAACCAGAGGGAACAACAGAGCCACCAGTAAGCATGCAGATTTGTAGCAATAAGGGATAGAATTGAATATTGTTTCTACCAATTGACAAATGGCAGGGGTTATTGTGTCTGTTGGGATTGATGACATTTTTATAATGCTATCTGGGATGGTTGTACATGTCCAGTTGTGTTAATTAAATGAAATCTCAACAGTGAGCATAAATGTTTTCCTTGACAGTGAAGTCAGGCCTTGGTGTGTCCACTGCTCAGCAAGGAACTTCTCAGCAGCAGAATGATGAGAACAGGCCTTCTAACAGAAGAAAAGGTAATTATTACATACAGGTTTCCAAAACTGCAAAACAGACCTGATTACAAGTAACCTATTATCAGACAAGTTATCCCAAATACTACATTTTTTTTTCTCTAATTAATATTAGGACCTCGCAGACGCAGAAGCCAAAGCAGAGGCCAGCTTATGGTGGCGAAAGTTCAACTCGCCACCCTTAAGTTTGAAACAGACTTTGATTTTGATTCTTCAAATGCCCAGTTCATTAAGGAGGAGTTGGAGAGGGAAGAGGAGGACAAAGTGGTGAAAGGTTGGTTCATCAGCCCAAATAACCTCACATGCACAATTCTGTTTTCTTGATGGACAATTTTGTCCATTTAAACCTTACTGTGTGATACTAAGACATTTCATGTATTAATACTGTCATGCAGGCTCTAACCCCCTAAATTGTGGCTTAGTAGTGGCAAGAGACTTACACTGGCACCAGGATTTGGTTGCCATATTGGGGATGTATCACATGTTTAGTCATGTGTTTTTTGTTGTTGTTGTTTTTCATTTTGGCACATGTTCTCACAATTTAAACTTGAATTCAGGAACAGTTATGTGAGACTTCACTAAACAGATTTTGCCACTACACAGTATGCAATTCCACTATCAATAGGATTCAGGATAGTCAATAGAAAATAGCACAGGAATTGAGAATCAGTGAATTGTCCATTTAAGACACATTCACTGTGCTGTCTTTTATAGCGTAGCATTCATTTTTTTGTACATGTTTTGTCTGTATGAAACTCATGAAGTAGGAGAGAAAGATGGAGAAGGTTCACATGGAGAGGATGATCACTTTGGATCAAAATGCTACTACAACAAACAAAAGTCCTTCTTTGACAACATCTCCTCTGATAATAAAGTCAGGTAAATCGATGGCCTCTTTATCCTCAATATCGAAACACTAGTTTCTCCTATATTCAAAGCTTAAGGTGTAAACCTCCTGTGTGTTGGTTTCAGACTAACATGGGCAGATGAGCGGAAGCGCAATCTGGAGACTTTTGGGGTCCCTGGACGATTCCTGAGAGGCCAAGGCTTCAGAGGTGCATATACTGGACGAAGAGGACGAGGCGGTGCTCCAACTCAACCTTCTCTAAGAGCCAGGATTGGACAGCTGTAAAGGTCAGAGTTGATACAAAGGCAGTAAAGCAATGATCACCCTCCAATGATTGTTTCTTATGAGTAACAAATAGGATTGGGTTACATGTCTAAATGTAATTTGTCATGATCAGCAAAAGCAGCTCTGTTGGTACTATATGCGGAAGGATCGGTTTTTGTTTTTCCCCCTGTGGCAGTAATCCTGTTTTTATTAGGCCTACTTTCTTGTCATTTGGTCCCTTTTTGTACATGAATGGCTCACTAAATAGTCCACTGTATGTGACTCTTACCTGACGAGCCTTTTTTTTTCTCTTTTGAAATGGGAAGTGAATGTTTAAGTTTGTTTTGTTTTCAACTATTTTTGAAGAATTTCACCCTAGTATATATTGGTTTCATGTTTAAAGAAGCTCTGCTTTTCCTAAGTATGTATAATTTGTACATGTATTTCATTAACACATGTTTGAACTGTAGATATAACATAAAATGAATTGCACTTATGTGAGGCTAAATCTTGTGCTTTACTTTGTCATATTGAAGCAACAAATGAGATCGTGTAAATAAAGTGGAAATTGCTGATGCATTTGTCATAGTTCCTGAAGCTGTAGGATGGATGAATTGAGTCTTTGGTTCTCAATCATGTAGACCAGTGGTTCTCAAGGGGGTGCCATGAAATCATTGTTCATCTATTGTTTGTAAAACACAAAGTAGCAATGGACATTTAGATTGAATGCATTTTTGAACATAAATCACAATAAATAAGCTACATATATCCAAATCCATTTTATTTAAAAACTCTTTAATAAGCAGGTAGCTTATAGTTGCAGCTGACGTGACAACTCCTGATTGCTGGTTGTCATAGTAACACAGCACGCTTTCCGGCTCGGGAGTTTTGCAGGAGCTCAGCTTGACATGATAATCAAAGTGTAAAGAAATGCTGAGACATCTCAGATCTCAACTCTGAGCCGACAGACAGCTCTACTAACGGCTTCACGCATGGGTTTCAGCTGTTTGTGGAGGAGGACAGATTGTACATGCATGCGCATTGGCTGTGGCGTTACACTTCACCAAATCTTCACCTGATCGCTGGTATGAAAACAAGACCAGAGACGTCAGACCTGCAGGGTGTTTTATCTATATCATAAGCAGCTCCCATGTCCCATTAAAGTGCCTGCAGCCCTTTTTGCAGTTTGTTTTTTTCCTTAAAGAGGCTTACTTAATTGAAAATTAAAGAAATGCATTCCCATTTAACCAAAGTTTCTTCTTTGCAAAATTATTTTCTGTAGGCCTGACTTTCATGATGAAATATGATAATGTTTAAACCCATAAGCTTTAGTGTTCATATAAGCTATGGAAGTTATTAGAGGTTCAGTTGTCAAAAAAGGTTCAGGATATCACAAGCATAAGCCATATGTGTGTGTGTATGCTTGCCTCTTATGGAGTCTGCAAAAAGTCTTGAAGTCCCCCTCCAGTGAGAAGAATATTTTTCAATACTTGGACTCATAGCTTTGCTGTCCAGAATGTATATGTATTTTGAACCCTAGGCTGCTTTTAATTTCTTCTTCTGAAAGGGAGAAGTAGCTATCTATGTGCTTACCTAACTTGAAGCTTCCAGTGTAAAAACACTGAGAATGGACTTACTTCCTGCTGCAATTCAACTCTGGAAATCAATATTTTCATATTCATAGATTATGGGTTTTTCAACAGAGGAGAAAAACATCAGACCCACAAGCATGTCTGGAGGGGATCTTTAAGCCGAAGATGCTTACAAATGTCAAGATGACTATTGTGGCATTGTCTTTTTTTTCTGAGGGAGCTTAAACAACTTTTGCAATCACTCATCACAGCTGATCCTGGTCACAGCTTCTGCGTGCGGTGCAGCGCACGTACAATGTGGACTGATTGGCTTTCAAGAATCAAAGGATGAGGGAAAGTGGTAGGCTATTCACAGTCCGGGCTATACCAAACATGGAGGGAGGGGGATTTCCCTCTGTCATGCAACAGCTTATTATATGTGACGTTATTTGAATGCAGACCTCAAATAATGCGTTCATCACAATCATATGTATAATCACATTCATAGAAATCCAGTGTTTTTTTATTTCCTTTCCTTAATTGCAAAGCGCTGGCATTGTCAACACCCCTATTTCCTGGCAATGGAGAAACTATGTAACCAAATAGAGGGGCTGCGCTCAAGATAATAAATATTAGAATAAAGAAGCGCTTTTTATTTCCCATATGACAACATGTCGGTGGCATTTTCATCGGCGCGTCCCAGAAGTAAAGGGGAGGTGACACAGCAAACGATTCAAAAGGTAAAAATCTTGATTGCTTTGCATTTGTGATTAATTATTCTCGTCTGGATGGGAGTGTGCGCTCCGCCGCTAGTGCAGACAGAGTAGCCTGTGGTGAATATCAGAAGAAATGGCAACTGGTATTGTAACGTTATAGTCAATTGAAGGTGCGAACCAAACAAAGCCATGACGGTGATGTACTTTAGGCGACCTCTTTATAGGCTCAACACTGGAGCCGTTTTTCTTCTTCTTTTTCTTGGTGTCATTCTTGCTCCTTTTCCCTGATAAATGATTAATATTTTTGTATGTGAAATGGATATCTAGAGTTAGATTGTGTGACTTGTTTCCAAGAATTTAAAAGCACAACACCGTTGCTGCGTTTTAACAGGTGCCAGGTCCGTGACAATGGCAAATATTTTATGATGGACATGCGCTTTGTTGCAAAATATAAGCGTTTATTGAGAAAGGCGGGGTAGGATGGAGGGAAACTGGGCAAAACAGGTGAACACTGAGATACACACTCTACTACTGCTGCTTTTATCCTTGTTTCTGGTACAAACGCACTACCCTCAGCCTACTGAAGACACAGATTTTCAATCGATGCCCTAATTAAGACTATGAGAAGCTGCTGCTTCATTTGGCTCCATTATGAAAATAAAAAAAAATGACCCAGAAAAATGTTCTTAGCCTGGTTGAAGTTCTGAGAATCGAGGACAACATCACTGCAATGTGTTAAGGGGGCATACTTTATAATTTACCATGCACTGTGACTTGTGAACAAGTTGTTTTGCTGTCTCCCAAAGATGCTGGATGAAAATCATCATTTAATACAATGTATAATGGATTACCAAAGCAAAGGGAAGACAGCTGAATGCACACAGTAAGTGTTCTTTTTTTCTTCCTCACTGATGCTTTGTAAATGTCATGTTAAGGTAACAGTGATTTAACAAATCAATGTTTGGTTTTGTCTATTGGCAGGTATCAGCAGATCCTGCACAGAAATCTTGTTTACTTAGCCACAATAGCAGATTCGAATCAGAACATGCAGTCACTACTACCTGCGGTGAGTCTGTCATTAGGTTTCAAGAACAGCTGTAAGCTCCTGCTATCCAACCACCTCCCTTACCTTCTCTCCTATTTTTAGTAAATCTTCATATCATCAGACATGCTGTAGTCTTGAAGTAGACTACACTCCTGGCACTGAAGTAGATGTTTTTCTTGCAGTTTGTCCATTGAACAAACTATAACAAAAATATCCTCTTTATCCTAATAGCCTATATAGTGCACTATCCAGGAAACTAAGTAAATTGAAAATAGTCATAATCATAGTCATAGTTTTTCAGTTATTGTTTTAACTAATTTGCCTTTTCACTTTTAGCCTCCCACTCCAAACATGTCTATAGGTCCTGGAGGAATGGGCCAGGGTGGGGGACACGCTCCAAGCAACCTCAATGACAACATGGCAACAGGACTGCCACCGACATCCATGATGCAGAGTCAAATGAGCAATGGTGAGAGTTAATAACAACTGTGCATTTAACAGATGGATTCTTGCCTGCTGTATGTGCACACATACAGCTCCATCTTGTTGTTTATCCCTTGTCTTGAGTGCTCGTCTGATCCTGACTTTGCTGCATGCTTATCTGCAGATGCCACGTCTTATCTGTCACAATGCTTCTTTTTTTTAATTGTCTGCAAGTACCTGTGGTCTGACATTAAGCTTATGGTCTGATAGTCAGATGTTTTTGTTTTGTTTTGCAGTTATAGCAAGGTTTGCTTTCTGTCTGTTTCTAATCCATTACACAAATCATTAACACTCATTATTCTATCCTTGTACAACCATGCAAGCTTCCTGAAAAGATGAACTGAATGTGGTTCCATGATTAATGTGATACGGTACCACATGGGTATGTGTGCTGGCTGCTCTGACTGTGCGTGTGTGTCGTCAGGCCCCAGCCATGCTCCCATGCAGCAGCAGTCTGGTCAGGTGCAGTCGGCTATTCCCTCCACATCCCTCAGCCTCCCAGCCAACAGCTACGGTAGCTCGGCCTCAGCCTCCGGCTACAGCCACGCTGCACCCTCCTCCCAGGCCAGCATGATCCAGGGGCCTGGGCCTGGCTATGGCTCTTCCTCCTCTTCTTCCTCCACATCCTCATCCTCCTCTTCCTCCTCCCGCAGCAACCTCAACATGCAGTCCAACCAAGGTGAGCCAGGTATAGAGGAGTCCAACTGCCAGGATTTGGTCCCTTTTTTTTGAAAAGGAATACTTTCAGGCCTATAAAATGAACACACCAAAACACCAACCCCACTAATGTTCCACAAAACATTTGCTTATGTGCATCATACTACTCTCATCAAATTCGTCTTTTGTCAAGTGTAGCCATCAAAGTAACCAAACACATTCAGTTCATCGGAGAGATTCCTTTCCCCTTTATCCCTGCTTCAGGCTTTACCTCCTCTCCTAATATCTGACCCCTGACCCTGAGATGCAGCCCCGCCTCTCCCTAGATGTCCATTTACTTTACTTGTGTTTATGCACTGACCCCTGACTGCTATGGACCCCTTCTGGCTTTTCCATATGCCCTG
The DNA here is from genome assembly GCF_963691925.1 of Scomber scombrus. NCBI lineage: Eukaryota > Metazoa > Chordata > Actinopteri > Scombriformes > Scombridae > Scomber > Scomber scombrus. Next base: position 21,695,304 of record NC_084979.1, on the reverse strand, counting down.
ATTGCCACGGACCTCCTCCTGCATTTGTTTACTTGTCAGTTTAATTATGCACATTTCTGCCAGTCACTTCAGACAACATTGTGTACGCTGCAGAATGCTAACGCTGATGTGTGTGTCACATGTATCTGTGTATATTAATGCATGAGATCTCTCCCTCCATAATTCCACATCCTTCCCAGTCTCCATGATGCACCAACAGTCTGCCACTCCTCACTACTCCTCAGCCCAGGCTGGGGGCCAACACTATCAGGGACAGCAGGCCATGGGCATGATGGGTCAGGGTAGTCAAGGAAACAGTATGATGTCTCAGAGGCCCATGGGATCCTATCGCTCTTCACAGCAAGGTATGTGATAAGACTTCTCCATGCTACTTTGGTTTGGCAATGGGCTCAGCAAATGTGTGTGTGTGTGTTTGAGTGCATACATGTATTTGTGACTAATGTTTAGAGCTGTTTGGACTGAAGTCATTAACACATTTTCATTAAGTGTGGCTGTGGATGCCAGTCTCTCATTGTGTTATATTTCCATGGTACATCTATTGGTGTTTGACTTGAAAAATCATAAAGTTCTGTAACTTTAAGAACCAGACTGGAGATGTATTACTTGTGTCACATTAGGTGCCTGTCTCTATAAATCACATAATGTGTGCTGTGTCAGCATGAGCCTAATAATAGCACCATCCTGTCCTGTTATGTCATTTTGAAAGGTAGACTAAGCACATAGTAACTCGGATATATAAAAAAGGATGGAATACTGTTTCCAGGGCAACACGCCATGATAAGTCCTCTTTCACCCTGGTGCAGTGTTATCTTTGCATGACTAGGTGAAGTATTTCCAGACTGTGTTATGGAATTGTTGTGACCAAAGCTAATCTAAGTGATTTGCTCACCAGCCATTCCCTGATTGGTCCTGTTACTGAGGCTCATCTATCAACTGTGGCTTCTCGGTCATATCGGAAATGAAATGATTGTTTTGCTATTGTTGCAGAAGTTGAGATGAAAATGTTTTATGGTGCAGCTCATCTCTGCATTTGGAAACTTTTGGGTTCATTGTGGTTGGAACAGTAGTAGATTTTGCATGTGTCTTTGATGCATCTTCCAAAGACTTTTTGTTCTGTTGGTTTTCTGAATTTGTTGGATAAAACTGAAAGGAAAAGGGAAGGAGTGAAATCTGGAATTTCTGCACACCACAACTGGAGAGATCAGATTCTCCCTGATAACTTTCTATAATCCTCTTTTTCCTCCCTGCAATTACAACTCATGTAATTATTCACACAATTCATTTGAAATGTACCCGTTTAATTAATGTTTCTAAAACTTGGTTTGGCTTGAAATAGCTTCCCTCACATATTATTTCACCCCATGGACAATTATCACCAGTGAAATCCTTTATATTTCATCATAAGCTATGAAAAAAAACCCAATCAATTTTAATAATATATTATTCACTCTATTCATGACTATTCATATCCGTTTTAATTGTGTTTAATGCGCACACACGCACGCACACACATACACACACACACACACACAAACACACAGCCCTCTTCAGGCCACCTAAATTTCCCCAAATTCCTAGCATAGCACCTTTAGTGTCCAACTCAGTGGCCAATTGGTCCAGCCAACTGTTTAACCAATCGTGGTGTCGCCTGTCTTGCAGGATCTGCACAGCAGTACATGGGACAAGACGAGTTCTACGGAGAGCAGTATGGACACACTCAGAGCTCCAGCGAGCCCATAAACCAGCAATATTACCCTGATGGTAATCATGCACAGCCATAAACCTCATACACACAGCTCTCAAATACTCAAACTCCCATTACAGGTCATGACATTCCCTCTTAGCACCATCCTGCAGGCCTGAACCAGATTTACTGCAGTGCTGAAGCCTCAGCTCTTCCTCTCACTCATCGTCTTTTTCCTTTATTGTGGGAGACAAAAGTATTGAAACAAAATTGCAAGAGACTGTCGTTGGTCTAAATTCTGTTTCCTCCCAGTGTGTCTGTGTCCATACTGTCCCCTTTGGTGTGCCGAAATTTCAGATTTCAGGGAATGCTAATAGCATTGTTTTGAGGACAGAGCGCAAACTTCCTCCAGGGTGTTTCTTTGTGCATTCTGAGTTAATGCTTAAGTAAGAAGTCTTGAAATGTTGTTTGTGCTTGTATTGCGTACTATGATTGTATTGGCTTCCAACTGAGAATAATACTTTCTCTATTGCATGTAAGAGGGTTTTGATTTTGCAGAGTAGTTTTGCATGTGTTGAACCATGTTCTCTACAGGTCATGGAGAGTACTCATATCAACAATCTTCATATGGTGAGCAAGGCTATGAGAGGTCCTTTGATGAATCCTCACAACATTACTATGAAGGAGGTAACAGTCATTCATTTTTGTCATTTTAAACCAGTCTTTTATTTTTTAGAAATATCTTCCTGCAACTTCTCACCTCACTTTGTCTTAATGTTTCACGCCAAAACTATAGTAATCACAGGATTCATAGCTGACATGTGGACCTGTCTATATGTACCTCCAGGTAACCCTCAGTACAGTCAACAACAGGCCCAATATCAGCAGGGGTCTGGTCAGCAGCAGTCCTTCAGCCAGCAGCAGTACTCCTCTCAACAAGGCTACAGTGGACAGCCACAAGGATACGGTTAGAACAACTCAAACACCCTATTGTGTGTAATAACACAAACATTAACACACACACAAAACAAATAAACTGAGTGTAACCACTCCACTACAGGACCTGGCCAGGGTGGATCTTCTCAGTATTCTCAGTATCAACAGGGTCAAAGCCAACAGTATGGTTCTTACCGCTCCTCCCAGGGAGGCCCTGGAGCACAGACACAGAGGCCCTACACCTATGAACAGGTACATGAAATCAGATCCACTTTATTTATATCACAGATTTCTCAACAAAGCACAAGTATTTTTCCGTGTAAATAAATGTACAGTACTGTGCAAAAGTTTTAGGCACTAAAAAGTAAAGTTTTTATTTATCAATCAAAAATTCATACAAAGAGCAGTAAACAGAAGAAACCTGAATGAAATCAATAGTTGATGTAAGCACACTTTGCATTTAAAACAGCACCCATTCTCTTTGGTACACTATTAAGTGTACCAAAAGCAGTTTTAGAAGGTACATGGCAGGTAGGTTGTTTCAAGTATCTTGGAGAACTTTAAGACTCTGGCTGTATGTTTTGGTTCATTGTCATTCTGCAGAATAAATTCAGGACCAATCAGATGCCTCCCTGATGGCATAGCATCATGCATAAGAATCCGAACATCTAAAATATCTAAAACTTTTGCACGGTACTGTATACAATCCTAAAATATGTTTAAAGGCAGAATAATAATTAAGAATGTAGTTTCTCAGTGGTAACAGGAAAGAAACAAAAAAGTGAACAACGCAATGTATGAAACCCAATCTAATCTTTCAGTGTAATTCTTTTTACATTACAGGGTCAGTATGGAAATTATCAGCAATAAGGTACCATTCTGTTGGAAGAAAATGAAAAAGGAACAGTTTGACAGTGATCTACTTGGCTCAGTTTTGGATTAAAAGATTTGGCTCCATCAGATTTATTATCCTCTCATTAATCATTATTCTATAGAAGAAAAAATAATCTAGTAATATGTGATGCAGAGGTGTAAAGTGCGACTGGTCACCTTACAAAAAGTCCAGGGTGCTTTTAGAATCAAGACAGTTATTGTAAACCTTTGATATGGATTAAGTAGCAGCAGTTAACTCATTAGCTAAGTCTCAGCAACTTGCCTATATCATTATCTTTCTCTTTTGTCTTTGAGTTTTGCTTTGTCTTTATCCTGTCTCCTGCTTTTATTGCTTATTTTCTTTTACAAGCTTCTTTGTTTTTCTTTTGTTGTAAAAAAGAAGGTCAGTGGCTTTTGAGAATGCAGCTACAATAAGCAAATTAGCCTTGAAGGAAATGTTCCTTGATGTTTATTGAATAGACTAGGTCCAGCTCCTGCTTTAAGCCCTATTAGAGACACTATTATATTTCATGATAAGGGAAATTCATTTTATGAAGGTGAAAACATTGGCCCTCAAACCTGACTTGATCAGGGGGGTTTGTCTGTTAGTCAAAATGTGATGTGTTGCTGTGTGGTCTAACATAACGTGTTTTCACTCTCTACATATGTCTTACTGAGATAATAGACACAATAGGTAGCTGACTGTTCCAGATGTAAAAGCGTGTATCATTGTCCATGATAATCATACATCGTGATAGTATTTTTGAGCCTATATTTTCAGTGGCACTGATCTGCACAGACGTCGTTATTGTGCAGAAATAAGAGGGGTTACAGTACTCTGATGCCATTCAGTAACGATTAGACATTAAAACACATTGCCACTTTGTCTACACTTTATTTTGCAGTGACAGTGTATGTATTGTCTTATATTTTTTTTATTGTAGTGTGACTCAAGCTGTTATTAGGAAATGATCCTCAAAAAGCCAAAGCAACACAGGAACAGAGCAGTAATGTTTCTTTAACCTCTTCTTCAATAAGTGCAATACACTCAGTCATGTTGAGGTTGGTACTCATAGTGAATTAACACTATATATTATTATAGTTTCCGACATACAATGATGGCAAAGACTAGGGTCAGTTTGTCTAATGTTATGTTGCAGGTTCTTATTTAGGAAAATTATTTTCTGTATTAACAGGACTTAATAGACAGATTATGTCAAATTGTTAATCACATGCTTAAAGTTTAGTACTTTTTTCCAGTGAAAACTTTTTATCTTTTGTATTAGTTGAAGAAAAAGATTTTGAAAATAAGACCAGATGTGATTAAGGGGTATAAAAGTTGAACTTTTAGTTAAGTGTGTATGACTTATATTTCGTATTTTACATATGTATTTGTGTAATTATCTGTTCATCTGCACGTTATTCCAAAATAGGCATATTTTATTATTTATTTATTTATTTTAAAGAAGTCCTACAATACCTCTGGTCATTCCACTGTTTCTTACTGTACATAAATAATAAGGATGATCAATGTGATGGTGAGGGTCCACCTTTGCAGTATAGTAACTCAACTTACCTCAGAGGGGTAAAATAACACAATAGTTAGTCATTGTGCAGGTTTATTCAAGAATGGGAGATACTTGGCTGTCAAACAGCTAAAATAACTATGTACCGCTCAATGGTGACAATCACAGGCTTCTCTATACTACAATGAATCTGTCAGTGTTTCATTTTATTGTAAACTGAACATGAATGGCAAGTCTTTTACAGTTTGTTGTAGTTTATCATAACTGATTTGAGTGGTACACCTTGTTTGTCTGTGTGTGTGTGTGTGTGTGTGTGTGTGTGTGTGTGTGTGTGTGTGTGTGTGTGTGTGTGTGTGTGTGTGTGTGTGTGTGTGTGTGTGTGAGAGAGAGAGAGAGAGAAGGAGAGCAAGAGAGAAGGGTTTGGTGTGCATAATCCAAATATGAATGTTATCTACTTGTCTATTGCAAGACTGCATTGCCTGATATTTTCTGCTGTCTTTTGTTACTGTTTGTTATATAAAATAAACGGACATTCACCTTTTGTATGTCTGCATTTTGTGTATTTATTAAGGTGTCAGAAGTTATTATGATTATGATTATCAGCATGTATAGTTATTAATATGCTGTTTTTAGTAGCCTATTGTCCATTTTCAGGTCATTTGTGCATTAGTAAGATCCTCTTGTGTTTTCAAGTTTCCTACAGAACTGAATGAGCAAATAATGATAACAAAAACACAAAAGGTCAGTCAGGAATGAAGGTACTCATACAGGTACAGAACTTTTTTCGTTTTACATTTTACATACCTTTTTTTAAATGTTATTTATGATATGCGTCAAATATAGGAACAGTTTTTAAAAAACAACATTTGTGTATAAAATATTTTGCCAAAATAATGTATTATTCCCAAATTCTATTTTCTTGTCCTCGAATTGGAGACCAAATTTGATATTTATATGCTAAAATCAAAGTACTTTGACCATTAGGCTATAGGTCATCTAATATTGAAAAGCTTCCCAAAAGGTCCTGGTTAATCTACAAAAAAAAAAAAAAGATGTTCTATAATTTCAATGTCTGAGTTGCAAAAAGTACAGATATTTAAATCTAAATTAAAGCTTTGGTGTAAGAAGTCATTGCACTGGTAAATCTCGTTCTTCATTTTTAAATGAACTTTAGTGGAACTGGGCGAAGGGATAACTGGCTCTTATCTTCACTGTGACATTACTGGTGTATTCCTGTAACATGTGTTTCCTCTTCAAGGGTGATGGAAAACAGACTGGTGAGTCAATAAAGACTAACATTTCTGTCGTAATTCATTTGCTTTCCTGACATTTCCTGCTGTTAACACACATCCCAGCACAGGAGGTGGCGGTAGAGGGCCAAAACAAACCTGATCACGTGAACAAATGTCCCTCCACGGGTTCCGTAGTTGTGCTTTTCCTGGACCTGGTAGAAGCATGCAATAACCTTAGGTCGTGGATGTTTTATTGGATACCTATGTCCAAACCTGAATTGACATTATAATTTCACCAGCTTTACATCAGGTATATTATGTTTGTTGTGGCAAACGGTGGAGGTGTTACTTACTGTAAATATAGCTAACGTTGTACTGTCAGTCCTAATGTTGTCGAGAGTTAAAAGCCCTCGTTGGCTTTTTCCGGACATACTTTTAAGACACATTTTAGCACAGGAGGTTAGAAGAAAGCCGCTTAGTTTGTTGAGTCACAGTAGTTCTCCAGTGTCAGATGCGTGGAGGCGGAAAGTCAGCGGTGGTATCAGAGATGTCAGCACCTCCGGGACGCTGTGTGCCAAGGTCCGAGGACAGTCCAAGAAGAGAGAGCTGTCTGAGAAGAAGCTGGTATGTTTGTGAATTATGCAGTCAAAAGCAGTGTCACAGTAAATGTAACTGTAATCCGTTACAGTTCCTGAGAAATAATGTGTAATTAAATTATAGTTACTTATGATTACAGAGGGGTTTACACCTGAGTTTATTCTCAGAGCATTCTAGTACTAGCCTAAATATGTATAAAACCTCATAAAAGTACAATTTATGGCAGACCTGTTTTATTGGACTACATTAGATTGCACAGGTGTTCTGATTAAATTGGCTTGTGAGTGTATGTTATTCATCTACATTGGTCACGCTTGTGTTTTTAACTTTAAAAAAAAATCTCATTGCCATCAAAAGAAAAAATGCATTTTCTGTAGTTGGATGCCGTAAAGTGCTCAACAGCTATACATCATATTTTTGTGTGAATGAGCCAGCAGATGAAATGTGTTTATTTATTTGTTAGTTTTTTAATTCACCTAAATCACAAAAATATTCAATACCCAGTTTAAATCTCTCCAACACATGACTATATATTTCTGGTGCAGGAGTGTCTTTATTATTAATACAATATTTATTGTCATTAACCATGAATTATACTAGTTCAGTCCTTCATGATGGGATGCCCAAAACATCTCCCCAGAGGAGGAGGAGTTACATCTCTTGTGATATTTCTTATTTCCAACATGTATTTGAGTATTGTCTTTTATTTGATGTATTTTTGGATAATATTCACTTCTCCAAAGAAAACACTATTGTCAAATTAATCCACAGCTGAACCACCAGTTGTAGAATTTTAGTTGGACACTCCTTGGCAAAGCATTACAGATTGCATTTTTTGTGTATGTGTGTCTAATCTAATCTTTTGTTGTTGATGACTTGCAAATTACCATCTCTGACTGAAGCATGGGTCAACCAACTGTCTAATTATTCCTTGATTTGGACCATAGACCCGTCATTTTGTGGACCATCGCCGTGTGAAGCTGATGGCAGGATCAGGCGGTAAGGGGGTCTGCAGCTTTCACAGTGAGCCCCGGAAAGAATGGGGTGGACCGGATGGAGGTAACGGAGGTGATGGAGGAAGCATCATCATCAAAAGTGAGTGAGGTGTCGAGCTGGTTCTAGGAATAGTATGTAGTTACACTGAAATGAATCTGTTTGCAATTTCTATTCAACAACTTTTCCCTTCTCTCCCAACACACACCACACCATTTTAAATTTAAATTCAGAACTTTTCACCTAACTGCTTGGGACAATTTTGTCAAGAAAAATACAAATATGTGCTTTACTAAGTATTAATTTTAAAAGGGTCTCTTAACACAGTCGCTCACTTCATTCTGTATTATGCGAGTGCATGTTTTGCTCTAAATTATTTATCTGCATTCTTTCAGCTAACCGGTATATCAAATCTTTGGCTCAAGTTGTTCCAGTTTATAAAGGAGAAAATGGGCAATCAGGGGGCAGCAAAAATTGTTACGGTCGGAATGGCAGCACAACCTACATTGAGGTGAGTCCATGCAAGTGATTACAAATGACATGTAAAGGTCCGTTTAGACCAAAGATTTGCAACGAGATGAGATGAAATTTGCAACTACTTGCAATGCGCCGGTCTGCAGCACTCAGTTTTCTATAAGACATGACACAGTGTATTGTTTCCATAGCAACGACTCTGTACTTCTGTTGTAACTAGTGGCTTTTCAGGCTTTTTTGTAGCTGGATACTTTGTAGTGTCTTAAAATATGAATAAGGGTATTGATACTGAGTTACTTGCCGCAGTTGCAGGTCTAGTATTGATGGAATAGGAAAAACAAAAAAAACGACAGGGTTGAGAATCAGGATTGCTCTTTTATTGCAAATATGCTAATTGGTCATTTTAAGCTTGTGTCAAATAGACACGACTGTTCTCAAACAAATTGATGAATTGATCCGTTTCTTTCCCCCATCCAAAATACATCATTTTGACTTGCTGACTTCACTACAAGCCGATTGGCTGTTGAAACAGCTGACATGCCTTATGCTCTAAAACCAGACACTAGCGACTTGAAAAGCTGAGTCGCAGGCAACACCAGCATTCAGCTTGAGTCAAACTGAAAAAAGACTGTTTACACGGCTGCAACTTTTCCCTTTCAGTGTTCTAAAACATTTTCATTTTGTTGTGAATCTTTGGTCTAAACTGGCCATCGCTTTCAGCTTGTCTCATGTTTTTGTCACTAACCTACTGCCTAACCTTATCTGTGATGTGATTCTGTTTGTAAAGGTTCCCTTAGGCACAGTGGTGAAGGAGCAGGGGAAGACAGTTGTGGACCTTTCTGAGCATGGTCAAGAGTATCTGGCTGTATATGGAGGGGCGGGGGGGAAGGGAAACAGATTCTTTCTGTCCAATGAAAACCGTGCCCCAATGACAGCTACCCCAGGAACGGAGGGCCAGGAGCGATCCCTTCATCTAGAGCTGCGCACCATGGCTCATGCTGGACTGGTGAGAAAAAAGCTGCTTATGTGTGAAAAGAACGTTGGCATATTGCTTTTGAACACCACAGATAAAATTAACTGATTTTTCTTCGTCTATATCACCTCAGGTTGGGTTTCCAAATGCTGGGAAATCCTCACTGTTGAGAGCCATCTCCAATGCCAGGCCTGCTGTGGCTGCTTACCCTTTTACAACACTCAACCCACATGTAGGAATTGTCATGTACAGGGATCATGAGCAAGTTGCAGGTATTTGATTTTAAGCAAACCATTAATATATTATAGGATCATTATTATTTATATTTTAAAACTGCATACTGAAGTTTCATAGTCTCTCCTTTGATCATTTTGAATTTTTGTAATATGCAGTAAGATGTATTTGTTCCACTTTTACCTTTCCTTTGTGTAGTTGCTGACATCCCAGGCATCATTCAAGGGGCGCATTTAAATCGAGGCTTGGGCATCGCTTTCCTGCGTCACATCGAGCGTTGTCGAGTCCTTCTCTTTGTTTTAGACATGTCAACTACAGAGCCCTGGACCCAATTCAAACATCTATGCTATGAACTAGACCAGTATGAGCCTGGTCTGTCCCAGCGACCTCAGGCGATCATAGCCAACAAAATGGACTTACCTGAGGCGCGGGACAAGCTAGAGACTCTTAAGAGCCACGTCACCCAGAAAGTCATCCCTGTGTCAGCTCTCACAGGGCGGAACACAGAGGAGCTTATCCTCCACCTTAGAGAGCTGTATGATGGTTATCTCCAAGGAGAAGGCAACAGTGGGGAAGGCAAACCCACTAGGTGGTAGTAAAGTATTTTCTCTTGGTCTACTCAGATTTATATGTTGTACATTTATCCTGAAGATTAAGAATGTATTTAATTGCTTATTAAATATATTTAAAAACACAATTTGTTATTTGTTGTTGTTGTTTTATCAATGACTTACAATAAAATGCTATTTTTGTATTTATTCAAAGCTGTTATATAGTTAAAATGACTTTTCAGGCTTTTTTGTGTGACAATTATTTCAAAAGAAGAATTTACATCAACCTGTATTCCTACATCAACAACTGCAGCATCTGATGTTACATTTGTTTCACAGCTTAGGAAATTATTGAGTGGAAACAGGAAGTTTCTTATTAATATTAATGTGAATTAATAGAAAATGTAGCTTATAAATGCTCATTTATAGGGTTTTCATTTTGAAATCGTACATGAGAATTTCCTGATATTTTTACAGTGATATGTTTGAACAGTGACAGAGGTGGTGAAAATCATCTAAGGAAACGGGAAAACTTAAGTTATTCATTTTATTTATAATTATTAATTTGTTTTAATCAAGATTGTTGACTATTTTTCTTTTGTTTACTCATTCATTCATTTTTGGCCGAATGAATAAATGTGATAATTTCTCCCGGAAGGTTTTTTCTTTTATTTTTTGTTTTGTTTTTTTAATCTGGTCTTGCACATTCTTACCATAATACCTAATATATACACGCACCGCATAATAACGTGGGCGCTATCTTAACCGTGATTTTCTAAGTCGAGGCTGGTTTGAGCAGTCCAGATACGCAGAGTTCAGGTCCAACTGTTGCGTCGTTATTTCAGTGTGTTTTCAGTTCATGAAAGTTAACTGCAATATTTAAGTCGCCTATAAAGCTGTTGTTCAGTATTTGGTTGTACTTAAATCACGCCCGCCGATAGGGGGGGACAAACGGGTCTGTTGTCCCGGGCCCAGGGTAGGGAGGGGGGGGGGCAGAACTGGGCCCACATTAAATTATGGAATAATTTTTCAAAATAGGCCTATCTGTGGAAAAGATGTGTAATATTTGAGTTACATAAAAGCTTTTAATTGTTTTCTTCCTAATCGCTCTTGAAATAGTGGTCAAGAACCACCCCACCCCCAACACAAAAATGGTTTGGCCACTGATCAAAATTTGATGTTGTCATTTGAAGTTCAGTACGCAAAAAATGTCCGGTCAGCCCAAGTCCGGTGCTCAGAAAAGTAAAGAAAAGATAAGAGGAAAATAGAGGCCTTAGAGATTTTCTAAACAAATATTTAAAAAAAAGGTGGTGACGGTGAAGCTGGAACTAGTAAAGTCAACGTAGAGCAAGGTAAGAAACAGCGCAGCCAACGTTTACCGGCAGCCTTGTAACGTAACCTAACAGGTCAGCTCTAATGTTAACGTCCATTAGCTTGTATAAAAGCCTGACACACAACACGTTATCTTTGACAGAAACAGTTGAGTTTGGTAGCTCCGTCAGAGAGGAGAGAGATCCAGCTACAGTCAGGTGACCGAGAGAGGGATGCGGGAGAGCTGCCCCGCACAGAGAGTCTGAGCAGGATGGATCAGAGACTGATCAGACATTTAATTTCAGCAACTTAGGTAAAGTTAGAAAGAGATTGGCAGATTCGAACTTCAGCGATCAATAGCTCACAAACGAAACATTGTTAAAACATAAAAAAATGTCTCTTTCCTATCGTAGTAAGGTAGACTATTGACTACAAACTCATTTTCGCCAAAACGAGTCGTCCTCCAGGCTGCAGGAAATATATTGCTCTCTATGCACTGCAGGCGGAGAGGCGAGCGCTTAGGGACCGGTTACAAATTGCAGTACCAAAGCAAAAAATATTCAATATCTCCACTTTTATTCACTGTAGTCTCACCAAATTCACTCCACACATCAACGGTCACCTGATAATCACACTACAATAGTTATTTCATAAAAAATATTTTTGCATATTTTTGGGGAATTTTATTGTGAAAAATCTTCAATATCGTCAATATTATACACCTTATACTCACGAAAATCATGCTACACAACAAGGGTCACCTGATAATCATACTACAACAGTCATTTCAGAAAAAAACTTTTTGCATATTTTTGGGGAATTTTATTGTGAAAAATCGTCAATAGCGTTAATATTATACACTGTTTACTCACCAAAATCATGCTACACAACAAGGGTCACCTGATAATCGTACTACAACAGTTATTTGAGAAAAATGTGTTTTTGCATATTTTTGGGGAATTTTATTGTGAAAAATCGTCAATAGCGTTACTATTATACACTGTATACTCACCAAAATCATGCTACACAACAATGGTCACCTGATAATCATACTACAACAGTCATTTCAGGAAAAAAAAAATTGGAAATATCGTCAATAGCGTTAATATTATACACTGTAGGATGACCAAAATTATGATACACAACAAGGGTCACCTGATAATCATACTACAACAGTCATTTCAGAAAAAAAAACTTTTTGCATATTTTTGGGTAATTTTATTGTGAAAAATCGTCAATAGCGTTAATATTATACACTGTATACTCACCAAAATCATGCTACACAACAATGGTCACCTGATAATCATACTACAACAGTCATTTCATTAAAAAAATAAATTTTTTTGCATATTTTTGGGTAATTTTATTGTGAAAAATCGTCAATAGCGTTAATATTATACACTGTAGGATGACCAAAATTATGATACACAACAAGGGTCACCTGATAATCATACTACAACAGTCATTTCAGAAAAAATATCTTTTTGTATATTTTTGGGGAATTTTATTGTGAAAAATCGTCAATAGCGTTAATATTATACACTGTTTACTCACCAAAATCATGCTACACAACAATGGTCACCTGATAATCATACTACAACAGTTATTTCAGGAAAAAAAAAATTGCATATTTTTGGGGAATTTTATATCGTCAATAGCGTTAATATTATACACTGTAGGATGACCGGACCCTGGTTAGCGCAGCACATAAATGTTTTGGAGCTGCAGGCTATCCATTTGGCTCTTCTGCACTTCCTGCCAGAGCTACAGGACCGCCATGTGCTGGTGAGAACAGATAGTACAGTAGCGGCGGCATATATCAACAGGCAAGGGGGCCTAGGTTCCCCTCGCCTGTGCAGATTTGCTCGGGCAATATGGGAGTGGGCTCATCCCCCAGTTCAAGTCCACATACGTGCCGGGTCGGGAGAACCTTGCTGTAGATCGGCTCTCCAGGGGGGGACCCCTTCCCGGAGAGTGGCAGCTGCATCCAGAGGTTGTGAGCGGAATATGGGATTGCTACGGCACAGCCGTGGCAGATCTTTTTGCATCCAGGGAGAACACTCATTGTCCCCTCTTTTTCTCCATGGGGAGGGACAATCCTCCCTTAGGGACGGATGCGATGGCACATCAGTGGCCACTGGGCCTCCTTTATGCCTTCCCTCCATTCCTTCTCCTGCACCAACTCCTACAGAGAGTCCAGCCTCATCCTGGTGGCCCCCAATTGGCCCCAGATGATTTGGTTTGCCGAGATTCCGCCCCTTCTTCAGGGACAACCGTGGGAGCTACCCATTCGCCGGGACCTCCCGTCCCAGGCCGAGGGAACTCTTTTTCATCCTTTTCCCCAGGGCCTCAGGCTTTGGGCATGGCCCCTGAGAGGGCCGAATTTCTAGCCTTGGGATTCCCCCAGTCTGTAGTGGGTACTTTGCAGGGGGCCCGGGCTCCCTCGACCAGGGTTGCTTATTCCTATCGTTGGGGGGTGTTTCAATCATGCTGTGCCTCACGACACGTGGATCCCCTCTCCTGTATGGCCCCTGGTATCCTTCAGTTCCTTCAGGAGCTGTTAGAGGCAGGCAAGTCTCCCTCGACGTTGAGGGGGACGGTGGCAGCCATAAAGTCGGCCCATGTTGGGCCTCGTAAACTGGCACAGGGTTGTTGTGACCTTATTGCTCAGTTCTTTAGGGGGGCTTGTAGGGTTGCTCCCTCTCCCAGGAGGCCGGGTGTCCCCCCATGGGATTTGGAGATGGTTTTGTCAGCCTTGCGGCATGGGCCGTTCGAGCCTCTGGAAACGGTTGAGCTGAAATGGCTTTCGCTCAAGACTACATTCTTGTTGGCTATTGTGTCGACAAAAAGGGTGGGTGAGCTACATGCCCTTTCCGTGCATGAAGAGTGCTGCCGCTTCTTGCCTGGGAATGCTGGAGTGCTGCTGCGCCCTAATCCTGCATTCCATCCTAAGGTCTGGTCTGAGTCCCACGCCAACCAATCTCTTGAGCTGCGCCCTTTCCGCCCTCCTCAGGATGGGGTATACAGTGTATAATATTAACACTATTGACAATTTTTCACAATAAAATTACCCAAAAATAAACAAAAACAAAATTTTCTGAAATAACTGTTGTAGTATGATTATCAGGTGACCCTTGTTGTGTAGCATGATTTTGGTGAGTATACAGTGTATAATATTAACGCTATTGACGATTTTTCACAATAAAATTCCCCAAAAATATGCATTTTTCTGAAATAACTGTTGTAGTTTGATTATCAGGTGACCCTTGTTGTGTGGAGTGAATATAGTGAAGACTACTGTGTATAATATTGAAGCTATTGAAGGGAAATCAATGGAACGACAGCACATGACAGTGATGATATTGAAGTATTATACACAAACAATGTTTCGTTTGTGAGCTATTGATAGCTGAAGTTCGAATCTGCCAATCTCTTTCTAACTTTACCCAAGTATTTCAGCGATCCTGCACTATGGCCCACTAAAATGACCGAGTCTGATAGAGTAGGAGTAGGAAGAGCAGAGGAGAGGCAGTGTTGGTTAGACTTAAACTACATGTAGTTGAACTACATAGCTTAACTACAATTTGCTGTAACTTGCTGGTAGTTAAACTACATTCATATGTTGTGCTGCATCAAGTATTTCAACTACTTTTTGGGTCATTTTTTGTAGTTTAACTACTCAATTTACAAACTACAATTTTGGTCAATAACATGAAATATTTTTGTTGGCATGGACGCCTTTATTTAGCAGCGTATATGGCATGTGCTCTAACCACTCGACCACCTGCACATGAAATATTTTTTATAAAAAAAAGACCTATATAATATAAATGTTATTTTAAATAAAAAAAATAAAAAAAGGCATGAATCATGTCATGACATGCCAACATTGTTGTTCAAGACACACCGATCTAAAATATGTCTGCCTCTTTGGGTTTTTTATTACATTTTTTGTAGACTGATTTACATTTCTGATTTACATGTGGGTATTGGGGTAGGATTTTCATTTTCTCTTTATATTACCCAACATGTCTATGGTGAACCTACAGTATGTTGACCAACATGTCAGCTTTTTTTCTTTAAAAAAATAAAACTGAGTTGAGAGGCATATTTCTGCTGGCATGTGAATTTTTTGTAGGCTATTATATTTAGTTTCATATAGACCACATGTTGATTTATTTAACGCTGAGTTAAATGAGTATAATGAGTATAAGTAGTTGCTAAAGCTACTTTTTTTAGCTGTAGTTTTACAAACTACATTTCTCCAGGGGTAGTTTGTTCAAACTACTGTCAGGCTGAACTACATGTAGTTTTACAAGGTATGCTTGCAAAGTAGCTTCCCCAACATCGAGGAGAGGAGAGGAAGAGCAAGGGAAAATGAGAAATCCGGGTGCGTGGGGGCCCATCTAAGATTATCTCTTCCTGGGCCCAGGCAAGACTGTCAGCTGGCCTGACTTAAATACCCTATAGGAGTCAGATGCTCCGTTTTCCTGTAGCCTAAGTATAGTTTGTTTGTTTTGGCTCCAAAAATCCAAGATGGTGGTGAAAATACCACACTCCAGCCTTCAAACCCAACGCGAGTTCACAAACCAATGGGTGACACTATGGTGTGTACGTCCATTATTTTACAAGTCTATAGTTGGTGGTTAGCACATAGTGGTTTATCTAGTAGAAACTGAACCACTCAGTACATTTTGCAGACTAAAAGCGAAGAGAGGCTAAACCGGGTAAGGTGCTACAAGTTAACGTATTCCCGTTACATGAAAGTTAGCCATTTGATTCAGTGTTAACAAAAATGTTAATTAGTGCAGATTTATGTCAAACTTGAAAGCGTTAAAAAAAAAAATAAAAATAAAAAAAAAAAGCATGTGTCTTCAATTCAAGTAATAATTATCCCATTCATGATCCATTTGAGTTCTGTGGATGAAGAGCTCCACATATTGATTCCCTGAACCATTAGGCCTACCTATTTTTTTCCTTTTCATTTGACATACAGGCTACACACTATTTTTCAGTAACCTGCTGTGCATGTTTCAAATAGGTGTGTGAACCCGACATGAGAATGATGGATTTCGAGGTGTTGCGCTGAAATTTTGTTGGAATCTAAAGCTATGCTTCATCCTTAAGGAGAGAAACTTTCCAGGTGGGATATTTCCAGCTGTGCCTGTAGCCTAAATGATTGCTATAGGATGTTACAGAACAAAGGAAGCCTACCTGGTATACATTGGACCTCTTGTTTGGTTATCATAACTCTCTCAACTTCACAAATAGATATTTTCTCAGTTATATTTATGAAATTAACATTTTCTTACCCTCACCACAGCCTCCAGGGTGATCCCAGTGCAGCAGACCCACCTTTCTGCATCAGTGACCTCACACATGCTATTGGGACCTCATCTGAGACAGGTACCTTTGAATACCCTCACCCCACTGTTGCAATGCCTCAAATCTCATCTGCTTCATGCTTGGCACTGTCATTCTTAAATGCTATCACTGTGTAATCAAGCTGGTCTGTTGTTATTTTTAATTTCACGTGTTGTTGTTATTTAAATTATTTTTTATTAATGTATTTCTATGATCCTATTGTCCAGGCTCATTGGAGAGAATTGGGGACCGTCCTCTTAAAGGCTTCCAGTTGGAACAGCAGCACCCACCCAGTGTCCTGTCAGCATACCAGTGGTTCTTCCAGGCTGGCCCCAGACCCAAGTACACAACACACAAGGTATATACTCATGAAAAGTGTGCACTTTTACATTAAATTAGTATTTTGGTGATTTCTCTAGAGATTCAAAGCAAGTAGGTTTTTCATTCTATACTGCTGCAAATGTAGTGCTGAGTAAATTACAATGGTTTGAGCCAAATGGCTTTAAAATGTGATTGATTTTTATACTCAGTTTAGTTACCCATCATATTTACTGTATGTTGAGGCCCATATTAGCAGAGACACAGCCAAACATTTTAGTTATTACACAATACACAAGGAATTCATACTCCAGAAAGAAGTCTAAAAAATAATTTCTGTGACCTCAGACAGTTGACTCTGACCATTATTTTCCTGAAGTTAGAGATGTCACAATATTTATCACCCCCAAATTATTCGTAGCATTGCTTTTGGCCATGAGCCAGAAATTGAACTCTGTTTAGGTTCAATAAATCACACAAAAATAATATGGATGAGCAAAGTCAGCAATACCAAACAGTTCATAAATTGAGGGTTCCTCTCATGTAAAAAGTAAATATACATCGACCATATCAGATATTAAGAATATGTGGTTTATAGTGCATGGAAAAGCTTGTTTATAGTGCATAGTACATAGTGCATAGTGCATGGCTCATAATGGCAATGTCATTTCAATGCAATACATGGTGTCGTTATTTCAACAACCACAAGGAGTCAGCAATTCATATGAAATACATTTATCAAATAGATTAAAATGTTGAACTTTGTATTGAGAAATGCCCAGTGTTAGCACTCAATGGCATGAGATATATTATGTCATATATATATATATATATATATATATATATATATATTTCATGTGGACAGTATATGGCTATATGTATGTGAATTTTTAGTTCAAGAGAAAATTGTATGTTATGAAAATGTACTTCTTATCAGTGACATAATTGCATCTAAATATATATGTATGTTTATATGCTATCTAAACATTTGAAATGAGACATGAACTTTTTACCTGTTTCTTTTTTCTTTTTCTTTTTTTAATTGAAACTTCAACAACAAACACAACAGTCCTGACAAACCGGTAATGGTAGGCTGGAATTTACATGGAACTATGACGCATCAGTCATCAGAATACTTCCTTGGAAGTGGTTTATTTTCATCGTGACACACCTACATAGAGTATGTCTGACATTCATGTAGAGATTGTAGTGCAGCTTTAAGAAAAGCGATTTAGTTTCTATTTGACTCTCTAGCAACTTGCTATGTAGTAAATAAGAATCTTGGCAACCATATTGTATCCATAGCAAAAGTTAAATCAATTATAATCCTAATCTTGAAAAAAATTCTTAAAATACCCCAAATAAAAATGAAACACTGATTTCCCTGTCATAGATAAATTATTCCCGTCCCAGCAGCATACCAAAAAAAAGTGTGTGTGTGTGTGTGTGTGTGTTTTTAACGGAAACCATGTTATACTTCCCAGCCTTAAAGCATAATTTTGTGAACCCTAAACATTACTTGTATGAAAATTAGGAGAAGAAGTCCTGCTGTGTACATTAACATACAAAAAATAATTTACAGAAATGAATGTAACACTAAACAATCCCAATGTTAATGTAACAGTTTACTGTCTTGCTATGAAATTGCTCTGAACTGTAAAAACCCACACATCATTTATAAGTATGATAAAGTGCTAATTCCCATATTTTCACAGACCTAGTCATTCATTTTTTATCCCTTACATCATTGACAGATACAGATTATGAGGAAGCTGAATTAATTGCAAAAAGTAGCATAACTAGAGATTATACTAAAAGCACCTCACACAGCACTCATGTTACCTATATAATTCAGGCATGTAAACATATAATTACACATAATTTATAAATGTGATTGAATGTTTGCTCTTCATTTTTGTTTTGAATTTCCACCGAGATCAGACTCGTTATCTAATGTTTTTTCATTACATAGAAGTTCTTTTCACTGTAGGCAGTGGTGTCATTAGCCATGCAGATTGTGGCCAGAGTAGTAAACTTGGCATCCAGGTCCAGGTCCAAGTCTGGGTCAAAGGGAATATCAGGGATGGAAATATCATCAAGCTCAAAATTGGTCTCTGTGTCTCCTTCCTCAGCATACACATGAGGGGCATAATCACCCAACTCTACTCCTGGTGTCTGGAGAGTGTACAACATCTAGTACACAGATGACAAAATTAGAAAAGGATAGAATATAATAGCATTAGAATACAGAACGATAAAAGATTGGTAGAATTAGTAGAATTGATCGAACTCTTTTTATAATTATTATTTTTTAATTAATGAATTTATTACCTTATTTAGGAATTTGAGCAGAAGTTCAAGTTGGATAACATCACTTCTTTGATACTCAGAATTGTTACTCTGTCCCATCCAGGTCTGCAAAGTCAGAATAGATAATTGGAGAAATTCAGTTGTTGTAAATAATTACCAAAAACAAAGATTTTGGTAAAGTTTTACTCCATATGGATATTTGAGGGGTAAAAAATCACATGAAAAGGACTTATAGTTTAGAGCACAGTACCCTGCCAGTAGAGTTTCCATGCTGTCTCATGGTCGTGGTTGATGATGCACCCATTGACTGCAAAATTAAGGATTTCAGTGATGAATAAATACATTCAACATCTTTTGAAATATGATAGAAATTAATGAACAGCAAAATGCAATGGCTCCATAAAATTATTGACATCTGCCACTTTAAAATTGATTGACTATTATTCAGATTCAATAATGATAGTTTATGATCTTTTCAGTACCCTATACATGTTGCTGCTGCGAGTAAACTTTTGTTCTGTTGTTAGGCTATTACTCCGGAATAGGGAGGCTTTTGAACGGGCTTGTGATGCTCCATTTGCTGAGTCAGCCATCCACTGGGGGGAAAAAGCATGTTGAGACATTACAACTCCTCACTTTCGAAATTATTGTAATTACCCTCAATTTACAACATACAGTATGATAAGGATAATGTTAAAGGATGAGGCTGGCAATATTCTATATTTTCTAGTTGAGAACAAATCTTATGAAAAACCAAAATCAAATTTACCATCCTTCCCTCCTTCATCCCAGAGTTCATCTGGTCAATCTGAAAACATAAATAAAAACAAATGTTTAAAAATGTTTCATAAATATATAGTTTTATTTTTTTTAAAAGCTAAATACTTTTCTCAAACAGCTTGGCTTTTTATTTTTTTTAGCAAATGTTAGTCAAACCAGAGGAAACTGCGTAATTGTTGGGGATTGTTTCCAGCTGTGAATTTGGTGTGATAGGAAGTATATGGGATTGACTCAAAATAACCTCTATTGGCTGTGTTCATGGTAATAAAGGAACATATCACCTTACAACGATGTGGCTTACTGCTTTTGGACAACGATGGAGGCCAGTGGCACAGAGAAATAAGCAATATCAAGTTAATAAGTTAATAATAAACTTCACTTTAAATCCCACTATTTATCATTTATAAGGAGTACATGAACATTAAATTAACAAACTCTAACATAGTTATGATGGCATCAACAATAACAACTTTTCACTTAATTAAAACTTAGCACTAATACCTGTGCCAAGTGACTTATAAACAAACAAGAAAAATAGTTTTCCCATATGTCTGTTATGAAAAGTAGCGTCACTGATTCTGAGACAGTTTGTGGCAAAGACAGACTTTATATTAATTCAGCTGTTACTAAATTGTTATTCATTATCTATTTATTTATCAGCATCCAGATAAGGATACCCACAGGATGAATACATTAATAAACAAATCCATTATCTGTTTATAAATGATAAGTGGGGTTAGGGTTTACATGTAATGAGTGTAATAATAATAATTTACTTACCCATTGCAAATTTTTCCCTTGCTCTTGCTCTATCAGGAAGTTAGCGCTGTGATTCATTGTCCCAGATTCTGTCTTATTGATTGACTGCAAAAAAGTAATCTCAAGTCAAGTCATGACCACACATCAGTGACTGAAAAAAATGAATTAGTGTTCATTATTTCATGATAAATAGCAGATTAGGAAAATGTGTATGAAAAAGGTGTTATTAAGTTAATCAAAAGTATTTGTTATATTTACAGTATATCAGTAAACAGTATACATACCGACTTTGTTGATACTTGGTGTATTTTTGTGGTATGTTTCCCCCCGACATTATTGTATTCTTCATTTAGCTTATAAACCACCTGTTGAAAATGTTAAAACTGTTGTTTTTTTTTGTTTAAAAGTCACAGTTATATTTCCATTATGTTGCTGTGTAAACCAATTCCTCTGCAAAATGAGCATCTCTTAACAATGAGAAAAAGAGAAATGCTTTTTAAAAAACCCATTCATATTATCCTTTAGTAGTACACAAGCACATATTATTTTGTAACAAGTATTTACTTTGCAGTCAGTTCCAGGCAACTCAGTATTACATGTCATCAGATGTTGTTCTGTACAGTCATCTGGCATGGGGAAGGTTTCTTTTTCTTCCGTACATGACACCAGAAAAGCCAAAAGTAGAATACCTGGGATACAAACAGTAAACATACAACTCAAATCAGTAATTTCCTAAATGAATTTTACCTGAGGAAGAGCATGTGAATTTAATACCAAACTCTATATTATGTTATTTATATGTACTATGTGTACTGTACTTTCAAATTCAAAAATAAGGTATGCTTAAACACTATAATCCCTGGGAATGGGAATCCCTCCTACCTGCAAACATTAGCATGCTGACAGAAATTATTCCAAGTGCTCCTCCTCCTACTATGGAGCCAGTAACTTTGCGGAACCTACAGTTTGGCCTTGTTGTGTCTAAGCAGTTGCACACAGTCACAGACAGGTTGTGGACAGCAGTTTTACCCTGACGGTCAGACACTTTCAGGAACAACTCATAGTGTCCTGAATGAACAGTGTTTTCTTTCACCAAGTTGACCGAATAACCTACACATACAAAATGTCAATTAACATTTGTTGTGACATACTGTACAAAGTAGAAGTAGACTTGTGAGTTAGATAATCATGGCTATGCTTCAACCCCAAATGCTCACCTAGATCAGGGTCAACTTTCCACAAGCCCTCAACGTCTCCAATTAGTTTGAATTGGAAAGGTCCACCATAGGGATCGCCATCCAGGTCAATGGCTGTGATTTTGGCCAGAGACGGTCCGCTAGATTGGCACATGTCAATTGTGCTTACATTTAGGGATGGAACATTATCATTCTCATCGCCAATGAAGATGCTGAGCGTTGCGGTGCCTGTCATTTGAGGTTTACCTGGTGACAAAAAAAATATGTGTTGTACTTTTTCAGTAATGTGATGAAGCAAATGTGATTCATAACATACAACATATAAATAATCATCCATGTCATACCATTGTCAACAGCGTATACTGTGACTTTATAGATATTGTCTTTCACAAAGGCCGACTCCCGGTCTAAGATCTTTGAAGTGGTTATTTTTCCAGTCACAGGATCCACTGTAACCCAGTCAGCTGGATCCTCTCCTTTCATGTATCTGAGACACACATATGACATTTTCAGTTTGTTTGTTGACATGCTAATTTAGAATGTTGTTTTCTTTTAAGGGTGGAAATGTAGCTTATATGTTCATGACTTACACACAAGTGTTTGCACTTTTGACATCAGGGTCCCTAGCTGTGAATGTCTCCATATACTGTCCCACAGCAACATTCTCTACCAGCGTAACTTGTTTGTTACGTTTGTTAAAGACTGGAGCCTCATTGACATCTTCTACAGTCACAGTCATGTGGTAGATGGATAGACTTCGTGTTTCCCCCGTCCCAGACGAACCACCAGTACTGGCACTAAATGTGACTACTTTCCAAAGACTAGTGGTGCTGCGACTCACCACTTCACATGAGTAATAAGGGATGTCATTCTCTACAACGACTGTTACATTCTTCTGAGGACTGTCTTCATAGTTCAAAGGCTGTAAAAGAAGTAAATATTGAATGTTTTTTTTTTTAAGTCAAATGTTGAAATTAATTCCATAATGCATGTGCCACAGAGTTTTTTAAGAGTACAGAGTAACAGTAGATTGTGGTAGGCTGTAAGTTCTGCAATGTCGAGCTAAAATCTATAATACAATCTATAAATCTATAATAGTATGAATTACAGCTTGCAAGAATATTCCTTTAAGTCTCACCTCCACTTTAGGATGTGTTAGCACTGCTAGTAAACATCTTGTCATAGCCAAAAAAAGGTTTGTTTTGCACTTAAATGAAATCATGGATATTTTATGGAGTTCGCTATTTTAATGAGAATAATGTCTGAGGGAAAAACCAGAGGCTGAAATGGATGCATGTAGGATGTAGATTCAGATATATTTAATACTGCATTATATTTAAGTCTATAAACTCTGTTGGAAAGTGTGTATTATATCTACTTGAAGGTAACAAATTACACTAATGTTCTGGGTTTGTGATGTTCTCATGCATTTAAGAAAACAAAACATACCCTTTCCACATACAGTAGTCCCTCATTTGTCTCAGGATGAGTAGTGATTCTGAAGTTTTCGATTGTGTCTCCCTGGATTTGGTATTTTGCTCTCCAGGCTGCTGTGCCTTTGGTGTCTTTGTCTGTAACTTGGAAACGTGAAACAAGAACATTTTCTTGTCCTTCTTTAACTTTTCCGGGACCCTGGGATATAAAATGAATGAAACCTTTATTATGACAAGAGACAGGTCTATCTATTTAGGCTAACAGCTGTAGTTACATGCCTTACTCGTGGTAATTGAAAGAAGTAATTGCTCACAGTTTGTCCTGTAATCACAGGAAGGTGGTTATTTCCATCTTCTACATTGATTATGACCGTGCAGGAGCTGGAAAGATTTTCCGGTTGTCCATGATCTTTGGCCTCCACTATAATGGTGTATTTCTCTGTTTTCTGACAATTTTAAAAAGGTGCAGATCAAACACATTTGTTTTAGACAAGTTATTTTAAATTTAAAGGCAAAATGAGTAGGAAATGTCAGTTGTGGTTTGTAAACACAACATTCAAAGTTGGTCCCTCCTCCCTGGCTCAATGCACACTGCATGCTGTTATTGGCTGGGGAATACATACCCACTTCCCAAAGGCTGATGCCAAGAAATATGCTGAATAGGGGGCAGAGAAAATACGGGCAGAGGACAGGTACAGACACCACCACACATTTTAGTGAAATAATGATTGAGAGGGATTATTTTTGTATGAGTCAATATGTTTTTTTAAGGAAAATCCTACCCATTCTGCCTATAAGGAGATGCAAAGATGAACAGATTATAGGGCTGCACAATTAATCGAATTTTAATCGCGATCTTGATTTTGGCTTCCCACAATCCAATTAATGTGATCGAGCGATATTGAAAATGTGTCCTCTGTCCATAGAGTGCTCCACATCAAAGCATTTTTTCCACCGTGGTCACTCTCTAGTGCGTGCTCTTGCTCGCTCGCTCCACATTGCAGGAGATCAGGGAGCCGCTCATAGACGTAATATATGCTCATAGACATATATATGGAGCCGCTATCAATATGTGGGAGACTCCCGGAACTTCCGGGAGAGTTGGGATGTCTGAAATAAATTATTATAAAAATTATTATTACCAATTTATTTTGATGTAAAGATTTGCACATTAAGGAGCATAAGGAGTAATATGGATGTGAAAGCAATATATATATTTTTTGTCATTAAAATCAATGAATTATCGTGATATTAATCGAGATCTCAATGTTGATCAAAATAATCGTGATTAACATTTTGGTCATAATCGTGCAGCCCTAACAGATCATGTTTTTTTTCAATTTAAGAATCATGCCATCAAGCAATGACTCTTCTCACCTCATGGTCCAGACATCCTTTAAATGAAATGGTTCCAGTTTGAGAACCATGTATCTGCTTGAGGTAGAACTCCAGGTCTTGTGGTTCAGGAGTGACTGAGACTATTTTTAGATCAAACATTTTATTGTCCTCTGTCCAGTCGTCATCTTTTGCCTGAAGCGTAATCAATTCAGTGCCTGTCAGCATAAGAGAAAGTTTTTATTTTAATTTTATTTTTGACTTTGTTTTAATTAGTGAAAATGTCCACTTCATAATAATAGCTGTAAAGAATACATCAGAGAATTACCTTGTAACGTGTACTCTTTGATGGTGATCTCATACATTTCCATTTCAAACTTTGGAGGGTTGTCATTTGAATCTATAATCTCTATCTCGATGCCCAGCCGTGTGTCCACCACAGTTTTGTGTTTATCAATTGCCTGAAATGACAGCTGTGATGCAAAAGCAAAAAAGTGAAATAATTTAACCCCTTCAACATTCTCCACCGCCCAATCTCTTTCTCTCTCTCACATACAGGATTTGGTTGCAGTGCCGTTTCAGTGAATTCCTTCTAACCTTAAGAGTTTGGTATTTCTCATAGTCCACAGGGCCGTGGACAGTAATCTCTCCTGTTTCTGGGTCGATGCTTAATATTCCTTTGGGGTCCTCATCAACACCACTACCACTTATCTCCAAAACGGAGAGCTCATTCTCAATCTTTATCTGTAGTGAGTCAAAACACATTTTTTGTTATAATCTTCCTGCATCTTGTCATAATTATGTGCTATTAATAACTATTCAGTGTGATTCTTAGTAGATACTTACTTTGCCCAGATAATATGGGTAAGGTTTTGTATTGCCTTCATCAATAGTAAAGGAATCTATGATCCAGTTTCTTTTTTGTCGCTGCAAAATTTCTAAAGCAGAACTGTGGACTCCCATACACTGCAAAAGAAAAAAACATTACAATGTGTACATTATTTTTATTACTATTTTTAACTTTTTTGTATTTTTTGTATTTTTAATAAACACTTGAGTTTTTATTTCATTGCACAACAACTCAAACAGAGCACCTCTGTATAAAGGGATAAGATATAACCTGTTGACTGCTGCAACGGTTGTTGTTATGAATGAGCAAAAATGATAACAGGGAAATAGCCTGATGAAGACTTTGTTGGTCAAAATGTTGCGTTAATCAAATATTTGGAGCTTGCAAATTTCACTTTGTGGACAGACCTCGCTCTTTCTTTTGTTTAGAATGATTGATAAATAATTGAATTTGTAAGTTCTAAATTGTTGTATTTTGTAGCAGTTCTGACTGTTTACAATCAGTAAAAAGAGCTCCCATTTGTGTATTAATCTTTCAGTTTGATATTAAAATAGACTTTGCTGATTAAAATAATAAACCTGTATGTCCTCATTAATGTAATAAAATAATCCATTGGATGGGAACATAGTTTCTTAACAATCAGTCATGATGGAGTTTAAGGCAGAACTATGTGTGAGTAAATGTAATCCTTCTGTCCAGAAAGCCTGCCACCAAAGATAGAGTAAAATCTTACCAGCATCACGAAAAAATGGAAGTTTATTGTCTCCATGCTTTATCCAGATGATGAGTTGTTATGGATATGAATACCTAAATCCACAGAGTATTCCTTAAAGTAATCTAGATGAAAGTCCAACCCACCCACAAATGTGCCACACCCGTGAACGGGAGGGCGGATGTCAAAATAATGATCATCATCCTCCTCCTTCCTATCTGAAACTGAGAAATTTTACAGCAGCCGGATCTGCACAAACGTGTGTGTGTGTGTGTGTGTGTTTCACAATGTGCAGACTGGTGTAAAAGAAAGAAAGAAAGAAAGCCACAGACAAAAAAGAAAAGACACAGACAGGGCTGCAGACTGCAACCAAGGTGAGAATTTAGGGAGTGATTAGTCAATTTCGCAAGTCACGACATCTCCACTCGTCCGCACATTGTTGTAATTTCCTTTGAAATGATTGAGACATGCTTTGACACTGCTATCAAATATGGACAAGTTTTTGACTGGGCTCCCACGTAAACGTAAAGCCAGACCTCTCAAGTCTCACGCATTGACCCTGAGACACACAAACACACACACATTTCAAGCAGTCAGCACCCGCCTGTGAACCTCCCTGGTTTTCTTTATTCTTTTTCCATACAATATACAGCATTAACAGATCATCGATAGCTGTCTGTCTGTTTTCATCTGCCGACACAGCTGGAGTGTGCAGCACATGCTTGAAAGCTGTTTACTGGATGTTATAGTTCATAAGTGTGGATGCTCACATTGTTATGTTTATTGTTATATTTATAATTATTGTTCTTATTGTGGACGGCCTTTTACATACCTATAATCATATCCAGATCCAGCCTCTCCCTGCACTTTACTGGTGAATAGGATACGCTGGTGTATAAGATGCACCCCACTTTTCAATGAAAAAAATTGTGTTAAAGGTGCGTCTTATACACTGGTTTTTACGGTATTTAAAAAAAGGAAGATTTTATTTTATTCATTTCATAATGAACACCGTAGGTCTCCATCAACTTCAGGCAAGCTATTCCAAAGCCTCAATGTACCGTAGGTATAGCAGTTTATGGGTTCTGCCTTTGTGTGTACAGAGTAGACTACATTGCAGGTGTGTGTGTGTGTGTGTGTAACTATTATCATTATTATGTTCTGCCCATTTTCATGTGTAAAGTCACGTTTCTCAGGAGCTTGGGTTGGGCATGTTTGTGTTCCTGTGAAGCCCACCATGATGTCATGTCAGATTATCAGTTAAACCTGACCTGACTTGCCATTTAGTTCTCATCTTACTGGCATTAGTCCATCTTGCAATAGGACATGTCATGTCCTCATAACAATTCCTTTAAAACATTCAATCAAGTACAGTTTTTGGGCAGTTATACTAACACAATTAGCATTAAGTTTTAAATGAGGGCACTTTTTCTCTTTTATTACAGCACATGTTGAATTTAGGAAAGTATTTCTCCCTGTAGCAGTAGATATTGGTTTATTTTCTTGTTAAAAAAATGAGGTAAAATATGCATTATTTCACGCATTTTAATACAATTTGGCACAGCACTTTATTTTTTAAAATTAAGTGAAAAGCTTTAATTATTTTTTGTGTGGATGGGAATTAAATGTTGGAGAGATCAGATTTGGAAAAAATACAAATGTTAAAGTATCAATTACGGCAATAAAATTAAATTTTATTTCTAAAGATTAAATAAAGAGTTTTTTCCTTCTATAATTAGTTGACAGTACACCCTGAGTTACTTTGACTTACTTTCTTGCTCATGTCTATTAGTGTTTAACAGCCCTTTGTGTTGTTCTTTGGTGCTTATGTTTCTTATTTTTAGTTTATCAACTTATTCAGTATCATTGTGTATCTCATTTGTTTTAAAAAATGTCATGTGTTTTGTCTGTGTTGATTGTGATAGCGCTGGAAACATGCTGACTGACAACAATGTGACCCTCACACCGGCCTCCAGTCTATGAGTTTCATTTGCTTTAATTGCTATAATATTAATAATAATAAGAGTTTTCTGGATATGCCTATTTCTATAAGATACCATACAGAAAATTATTTCACCACTTCTATTATGCACCTTTTATTACTACATACTATTTAAGCTTATCAAGTAATTAGCAAGTTATTAAGAGATAAATTACACAGTAAGATAAGACATTTGCTGATTAGATCACATGAGAAAGACAGCATGAGCATGTTCTAATTAAATGTGCCATGAATCTATACTCCAAATCTGTTTCACAGTTCAACATTTTTTCACACACAAAGACAGCTCTGCATGATACAATAATCATGAATGTAGTATCACTCATTCCAGCCAGCACTATAAAAATGTGGGTGTGACATTTTCCGTTTACCCTGATGATATCGCTTCTCAGGAAACATGATCAAATCTGTAATTGGACAATACCCAACAACACTGGGTTAAAGCCTAGTATTTGGCTATGAAACTCTAGAGGGCTTTCAACTTGTTTGTTACCATTATACATGGATATTGCCAGCACATTTAAGATGTTTGTTTTTATGTAAGTATAAGTCTATTTATTTGTATAGCATTTTTCATATACTAGTATTTTTAACCCAAGGTGCTGTACACATAATAAAAACAATAAAAATACTAAAATACATTGCACCAGATTTTGGGAGTAAACTATATGGAGATGGGTTTTGTTAAGAGTTTGTTATACATATATATTTATTATATATTATTTCACTTATCCACAGCTGGAAAAATAATGGAATAATATCAAGTTAATCCTTGATGCTGTTTCATGTTGTTTATACAACTTTTATTTTATTTACCATGAACACGGAAGTGCTTTATTCAAAAGACACTATACACATTTAACATGCGGAAATTGAAAGTAAGACACATATAGGGATATAATATAAGGATATATAAAGAGAACTGGATACAGCAAGAACACTGGGATTGCAGCCACATTGACCTAAACCTGAATTTACCTGACTCAACCAGCAGAAGTCTCTTGTGAGCATGCTCCATTGGCAAATTGGTCCCATAGAGCTTGTGTTGTATGTTTTCAGGTAATGGCCTTATGCGCCACTGAGCAACTTTTATAGGAATGAATGAATGCTGTATCCAGTTCCCTTTACACATTCATGACTCAGTCCCGCTGAGAGTCTGTGAGCGAGCGGACATAGCTACAAACACTTGCGCTGAATCATTTTAAAAGAGCAACAGCCAATAGGGAAACTCCAGCACTTGGCTGTCCAATCAATAATGTAACGTCAACACTAATTCATCACTCTGTGGGTTATAGGGCTAGTTCATGGCCGATCTAGCCAAAAAGTCTAGTTGTCAATTTTGTGATTATTTTATTGTTACTTTATGTCATACACCCAAAATGTATAACAGGTCACTAATCCAGTAGGTGGACCACAGTCCGGATCTGAACCCAGACGCTGTCCTATCTGGACCCGGACCTGTAACTGATGAAATAGGATGTTAAATATTGTCCAAGCGTTTCTATTTGTGATTTGTGATTAAACTAGAATGCAAGTTCAAAGTACTGAAAAATAACAAAAGTTATGATGTTCTGGACCTTCACTTCACTTCAAATATTGGACCTCGGTGAATTCTAAATAAATACCCCTGACATACATTAATCAGACTTTTCACTTTTCAGCCACAACCAACACAAGGATCATTGTGTACGCTGCTGTATTGCTGTCATTGCTGATGTTGCTATGTACACTATTGTTTTGACTGTTGGACTCTGATGCTATGTGTTGACTCCCTTGTCACGCATGTAACATTAATCATAAAACAAGTTCTTCCACTTCTACTGTGCTGACTTTTCAGCAATTTTCAGATGAAAGGGAAGCAAAATATCAAAACTTATCTCATATAAACAAAATCACACAGGCTGAAGATTGTTTTTGCACTGACACCGAGAGTGGTTATCAAATGGATAATTACTTATTACTGTGCTGCACCTTAAATGTAGATGTTGGGACATATAAGTTATGTATAGGTCAACCTTGGACAATTGTCAGACAGTGGAGGTTCATCAGGTGATTTAGTTTACGTGGGTCTTCCAGGCAATAAAAGCTAGCCCATGTGCTGACTTTAAACAGTTATCTTGTTGTTATCGGAATGGTTGTTAATGGTTTTCTTTATTGGCAACTTATGCATTGCACGCATGAAACAAAAATAATAAGCGGACTCTCTAGAAGTCTGCCAAAGGTCCATGTAAGATCCCTTGGTGACTTGATTAATGGTGGATTTTGACAGCCATCAGCACTTGCAGACTTTCCGGGAATGCACTTGAGTCTGGGAGTTTGCAAGTGCAGGGAAATGCATACATTGAGATTCAGATTTACTTTCTCTTCCTTCAGCAGGCAACTACCCTGAATAACCTTTTATGGTTTTGCACTTTCAGCACATCTGCAGCACATACTGTAACCCACGCATGCATGCATGCATGCATTGCCTTCATTGCTGACCTATATACACTTTAGGCTTATGTGACAAATTGAGGCTCATACTGTAGACTAATAGAGCCTCCCAGCCAACCTATTTCACACAATTGTAGGCTAGCTGTATAACTGAAGTGACAATCCTTGATTTCACCATTGCTCGTGCTCCCAGTACATATCAATGTTTCTTTGTTGGGTTAGAATGAGTAGTGTAAGACTAAGTGCCTTTGTCTAGTTTTGATAGTATACTGCCTTGTTAACTAGCCTCAGACCTGGTACACTTCCAAGATGGCTAGGAGTATAGTAGAACTTGGTTCATTAGGTAAGTGTCACTATCTGTCACTTTCTATCATGTTTTGTTTACCTTTTTGCCTGCCCTCTGGTGGTTCCTTTGTGTACGGCCTGGCCATGTGGTTTTGGCTGGAGCTGCCCATGATTGCTTAATTGTTTGCCACCTGCCCCTGATTGTGCTGGCCTAATTGATTGGCCTACTTAAACTCTGCTCACGCCATGCTCTGTGTCAGATTGTCCTGTGCTTCTCTCTGTGAGTGCTGTTGGAGCCCTGAACTATAAGTTTGACCTCTTTGTTCTCCTTGTTGGATTCTGCTTGTTTTTCTGCCCTGCCAAGCTTCTGTTTTTGCATTTTTGATTACTCCTCTTGCGAGTGAAGATTTTTGTTGTGGACTTTTGAACTGCCCTACTGGCTGAAGATTTTTGTTGATTGACTTTGAAAAATAAAAACTCTGAACTGGAACCGCAATTGGGTCTCCCTGTCTGTACTGTAACAGTAAGGAACTAGAATAATTAGTATTGAGGACGTTGTTCATCTTAAATGTTCTCAACTTGGTCTAGAATCTTTGTTAATAAGCACTACAGCTCATAGTTTGCTTTTGTATGAGTTTTGTTGTAGCTTGGTCACCTCTTGGTTGCATCTAGGCATCTTGGTTTTTTTTTCTTAGTCCTTATTTGGGAATTCCAGTTTTGTTATCTGGTTGCTATAATTTTGTGAAGGAATTTTTGTGTAATTGTTTGCTTTGTCAATAGTCATTTCGTACTGAAATTATTCATCACTATTCTTTGTTCCTCACTTTCCTGTTACTGCAAAGACCAAAACTGCTGTGTTGAGATGGGTTTAGTCTTTACACCCTTTTACATATATCCATCTCAAAAGTACAGACATGTCATCTTGTCCATGCACCTCCAGTATGCATCAGTTTTTTTCATGCAACTGTTGCTTGCAATTCATCTGCCTCGACTGCTAGTAGATTTCTCACCCTTTAAGTGCTCCGCAGGATCCAGTTTTGGCCTACCTCAGATAATTGGATGCTTGGCAAAACATCTAAACATATTTATAACAAAAAAATCACACAGACTGAAGATTGTTATGATATGAAATGCACGTTGGCGTATTACTCTCGTTACCACACCCATAACTGTATCTGGTGAGACACTCATCTGGCTCTTTAGAAGGCTATCCCAGCCAACAGCAGACAATTGGTTAACAGTGGAGAGTCTTCAGGTGAATAAGATCATTTTCACCACCTTGCGCTGTTAGTCTGTGTGGTTCATTTGTTAAATTATCGTGGAACTCGAGTGCGGAGTTCAAAACACATTTCCACATGTAGACATAAAAATATCTTGACCTTAACTTGATCCATATTAATGATGCTGAGCTATACACACTATTGTTTTGTGTTGACTACCTTTTCAAACGTTTCAATAATCAAAAAAGGAAATCTGCTACACTGACAGACTGAAGGGTATCTAACTTTTCAGCAACAGTTTACCTGAGAACAAGGGAGGCAAAACATCAGATGAAATCACACAGGCTGAAAATTGTTCTGGCTCTGACATAGGGTGTTAATAATATGAAATGGGCATGACACAAACATCATTTAGACATGTTGTTTTTATACTATCAACATAGACAGCTGATGTCATCAGTTTTAAAACAAATAAACTACACAATGCTATGTGGGATTACCGCAGTAATTGTGTGCAGAGTGAGAAAACTCAACTGAGCTATCTACCCTCCTGACAAGTTGCATGACAATTATGCCGCCACTAATCCCTCGCTTGCAATTCATGTCACAATCTGTAGGTATAGCTAGTTGCATGCAATTGTAGAAAAAAAGCAATTTAATACAATCGACAGGGGCTAAAAAATAAAACTGTGATATTAAATCATAGTATGGTCTTACTTAAAATGGTTCTGTTATGTATACTTTAACACCCTCTACCCCAACACCCAGTAAAAAGATTTTGCCCCCAAGATTGCCACCACATATCTGCTAGTAATGGTAAATGTTTCCAGATACTACATTTCACTGTGTTTTACTAATGGAATACACGTTTAAAGCAAATAATTTCAACAGATAACAGATAAATCTGCTAAATTACAGTTCAAAACATCAAAATAATACTGTCCTTACAAAACCACTAGAGCTACAAATAACCCACTGTTAAAAGCACTGAGATATAACAGTAAAAAACAAGAACAACCTGTCATTGTCAAAATATAGCTTTTCAAAACAACCAGTGCATGACAGTTTGTGTAGTGCAATAATTATATTGTCGAGCAAGCCAAATACAGTAACTAGTAAAGGTAAAAGTTAATTATTGTTTCATGTATAGATGCCAGCATAAAATATCCGTTGGATGTTTATGTCCAAAATGTACGCAAAGTACAAAAGTATATATTTTTTAAATCCAACCATTGGGGAATATCTTGTGCAGTGACTTCCTTGAAAAAACATCACAATCCAGCTTTGCCCTTTAAAGTTGTATGTTTTTTTCTTGAATTGTCTGATAACAGATGCCTCCCAAGGTCTTGAACTTTGGCCCCAAATCATCCATAAACTGAACATTGTCTCCTAAATTGCTGAGTGACAGCTCATCCAGTGATTGGCAATTGCTGCCCTCTCCCTCGTAGGCATATTCATAGGGTTGGTACGCTGGGTGGTCTGCATGGTCTCCATCAATCACGTACAGTCTCTGTAGAATTTAGGGGTTAAGAATTGATTTCATCATATGAGAATATATAACTAAACAGACCTTTGATCTAGGTTTACACTCTTATATTCATGGTACTTAACTTATTCTTTTATATATTTAAAAAAACACATTCTCATAGGGATTTTATCTTCACCCATGTTATGTATATGAAGATGAATTGAATCCATTTCACTGCAGCAGGATTGTGGTTTATCCACCACTCAGTGCAACTACTGCAGTTTACTGAATAATCAGGCATTCATGTAGCATGCCTGTGTTTATCTCTGTGTGGTGTGAGACAAAGCGTTAGGGTTAGGGTTT
This sequence comes from Scomber scombrus, assembly GCF_963691925.1. NCBI lineage: Eukaryota > Metazoa > Chordata > Actinopteri > Scombriformes > Scombridae > Scomber > Scomber scombrus. The sequence continues at coordinate 21,661,092 of NC_084979.1, read as the reverse complement.
AAGGTTAGGGTTTAAGGTTCTCTTACCCTGTCGATGTGATCTGCAATGTATTGATTTGATCGCAAGCTGAAAGAGTGTTGGTACCTCGATGAGTTTCCCTGTTAACAGCAAGGAAGATTATGAGTTCAAACAGTATATAGTCAAAATAATATGCACTGTATACAGAAGAAAGTGTATACAATTCATAGAGGTTTTTGTCTTATATAGGGAATAAATTATTAATTGATTATTGATTAATTTCAGAAATTAATTTGCATAATGAATCATTCTAATTTTAGTTTTGATTATTTTTTCAAGCATTTTTTCAATTTAAAATTTCAAACATTTGCTTGTTCCAGCTTCTAAAATATAAATGTGTGTAGTATTTCATGAATATTTGTCACATAGTGGACTGAATATCTTTGGGTTTTGGATTGTTGGACATTACACGCTATTGGAGATTATCACATTGGGCCCTAACAAGCAATAATGGGAATATTTGTTTTCTGGCATTCTTAGATACTGTCAGAATAACTGATGACTATATTTATATTTTACTACTTACTAAGAGATATTTAAAGTTAATGAACAGCAACACTTACCTGGAAGGTGTTTTCCCTGCTTGTAGTCCACGTAGAGTACTGAAATGAAGGAAAGTAACACTGATTCAGTCTTCACTAGCCTTACTTGACATTATCTGGAGACGTGTGCCTAATAGACCTCAATGGGCCAGATGCAAGAATATGTTCGTATTTTTCTTCTTAAATCTGTTGTACTTTTTTCGTGAGGTGGAATTTACGAGTGTGCCACGTCGGATTCACCAAACACTCGTATCACCAGGAAACAGTCGTAAATGACCTTCGTAAACATGATGAGTTCCACCTGTTCTAAATGAACGTGCGTTCTGAGAATAGTAAATTAACATGAATGACGCCCCCAAAATACCATATACGGTCAGACGACCGGCAGGTTGTGGAGAAGCTCCATTCATGAAAATGGCACTAAAGACTAAGAATAAGAACTTTACGAGCTCTCAGACTGAGGTCCCGCTCTCAGAAATAGATCAACAGAAACGCATATTATTATTTAGTGTGTAAGTGGTGGAATCAAAGGTCCTGAGAAAGATGACCCGTGCTGAGAACGCTGTCTCAGCTGTTGCGCGCACCGTCACAGAAATAAAAACAAAAATGACTGAACATGAATTATGCCAGGGGATGTCATCAGCCAGGGAGTTAAACTATATCATAGTTTCAATTGTCAATTTAAATGACTGATATATCTACCTAAATTGTTAAATAGCCTACTTCTTTATACTAAATAGCCTAATAATTTTACAAACAGAGTAATGTCATCATGATTATGGATTCAGAAGTGCAATTTAATGAACGGGACATAGTATACACTTGCTCATTGCCTATATCTCCTGTAGTTCACACCCATTACTCAGGGGTCTCTAAAATACCGACAATATAATATACGCTCAGCCTGCGGATCGACATTATTAATTTCTCTGTTAAGTGGTAGTCAGCATACAGTGATGTTAAAAAGAAAATCCAAGTCAGTTGACTCTGAAGCTCAACTGCTGATGTTACACCTGCTGCCGGATTGCTGTCAGCACAGACCTGCTAACACCCGGGATGACAACGCAGGGCAAGCCGGCAGAAGAAGTTCGAGATGAGGGTAACAGTTCAACAGCTCAACCTCTCTATGTCTTTTGTGCTGATAAAATACAGTAGGTTACATCACTCTGTAGTAGGGGAGACCGGGGCTTGTTGTCACACGGGTAAGTTTTCACATTGCAATTATCTTCTCCACCAGAGGGCGCAACTAAAAAGTGGAAGACTACTGTTCTTCCTTTACATGGTCAGGTGTCATGTCCTGTCTGAGAAGAGAATAGCACATTGTGAGCTGAGATGAGCACCAATTAACCATTTTGCACAACCCAAAGTAAAAAATATCAACTTGATATATTTCAAAATAAGCTTCTTTCAGGTAAAAATCCTAACAGTGATAAATGTGGACTTGTTAGAGGAGAGATTTAGGCATCCTGTCATACCTCAATCATTGTTCTGTTTTAAGCTAACTTTAAACTATAGCTAGCTTTAGCAAACATGGTAGTTTGGGGCAACATGGCTCAATCATTTTGGGGTTAGTTGTCAGGTTTTGTTTGAGTTTTTATGAATGGATCTTCCAGTTGTTGTTGTTGTTGGAACTATGGCCACATTTGAGGACTGGTTTAAATTTCATAATGTTTGTAGTTCAATTCAATCTGGAATTTTGAGTTTAAGAAAGGTAAAACAGGCATTTGAGGCTGAGAGCCGTAGCCTACATGCCAGCAGTTCCTAAGGACTTTAATGCAGTGCATGTTGCATAATATTTTGTGTTAACGTTTGTTCAATAGCCATGTTCAATGACTTTTTCAAACTCAATGATAAACATTGTCTGTGCCTGACTTCAATGTTCACTTTAAAGTAATAATAAAAAAAAAAAGAACAACAATAATTTTGTCCTTGTTTTATTAGTTGCAAATCCAGTGTGACATCTTACCCCGTATAGTGAGACAACTTACCCGATGGTGGGGCAACATGTCACATGTTCACACTCTCCATTTGATTGCCTATAACTCTGCCCTGACACAATATATGAAAATGACATGAATACAAAATATATACCTGAGACTTTGGTCTTTCATCTGGTACACTTTAAAAAATATATATGATGTATTGATTCCAAGAAATATATAAGAGTGTAAAAAGTGTGACAACAAGCCCCGGTCTCCCCTATTGCTACCATATCGTGCTTGGCTGTATTGTATCATACAGTGTTGTTTGGTCTTGATACCCGTGTGGACGTGTTATGTGTTCATTAAGTGATTATCATATCTTGCTTATTTAGTATATGATGTCACCCCCCCCCCCCCCCCCCCCCCCCCGGAAAAATGTGAGTTCCCCCAAAAGACATGATATCGTTGGCACACTGCCATTAGACAATTAGACAGTAACAGTCAAGTTTTATTGCTTTGGAGGACTGCAGGTTGGTTGTGCGTGAGAGGTACGACAGGTCTGCATCACTCGTAAATTTTGTTCGTACCTAAGAGGAAATCCAAAATATCCAGAATGCGGCAAATCCTCGTATATCACTCGTACGCATGGTTTAAGAACGAATCTGTGTGTACGAGTGGTTCTTGCATCTGGCCCAATGTTTTTGACAGTTGTTGTGTTTGTGAAATTGTTCTCTGTGGGACAATGTAGTAGACAGAGAAAGCATGCTAAAACTCTGTTTTTCAGTCAAATTAAATGTATCAGGATCTACCCCAAAATATAAATGAAGGTTGATTAAAAATTAGAGACATCTTTCAATAAAACACAGTAAAATGTAACAGCACCACAGACTGCATGTGTCTGCGTAGATGTAAGTCTGTATTTTAATATATGTCTGCGTTATTTCTTATACATTGCTGTTGTATTTTTAATGTGCAAACAAATACAATAAAATACATCATCATGAAAAACTTCATCTCTAAATAATTTAAGGAAATCCACCTGTGGTTCCAGATTTGTTCTCCCATCCCCCCAAAAACATTTCTTAAAAAAGTGTCAACAGATTTTTAAGATATCTTCAGATTAACACACAAACAAATGGGACAGAGGAAAAAAAATATGAAACTGATACTGAGTATGTGTGTTGCTCCACAGACTGTAGAAAACAGTAAACAATATTTAGCGGCACCATGGCAACGGCCAGAAAAAAATCTGTGTGGTTATCCTGAGCAGCTTTTTTCTACAAAAACTAAAATCCACGACTGTGAAAGAGCGACAAGTTTCACTGCTGCTGCTGCTGCAACACGTCTGCAGCTGGATTATAGAAACAGTCTATCATCAGATGCTTCAGACATCACGTTACTGTAAACTCAACACACAGAAACACCTGTTGACAGCAGCACGGTAGACAGTTTTGAAGGAGAAGCAAAAATCCTGCTTTTAATATATAAAAATAGTGACTTAATGTTTTCTCAGTTTTCTTTTATAGGATGTGAAAAAAGTGTGTGGTAGAGACGCGCACATCAGCAGCTCCCAATGCAGGTGTATCCCAGTCTTCCTGCACTGGGAGCTGCAGCGTGCAGACTTTTTTCTTGCTTTTACAGATTTTGTTATTTGGTCCAGCTACTGCTTTCAGACTCTGGATGTGTGTCTACCGCTCAATTTTTTCTTTTATAGGATGCGAAAAATTAAAAACTCTATATCAAAATGTGGCTCTTTATAGTGAACAGGAGGAATATTTTTTATTAAAAAAATAATAGATTGTTTTCGATTTAAATGTCTGGTTGATCTCAGAAATAAAAATGTCAAATGATATTTTAGAAGTGCTTTGTGATTTGATATGAATAGAAGTGATTGTGTTAAATCAGCTATGATATCGTCTCATATCGATTGCTGCCTCCTGAATCCAATCGAAATCGTATCGTGACAGACTTTGCCATATTGGCAAACATCGAATCGTTGTTTATTGAATCGATATAATATCTTATCGTGTAGAAATTTGTGATTTACACCCCTACATAAAACGTACAGGTTTTGGCACCTCCTTATGGATGCAAGCAAACATTCTCTTCAAAGCACACCTATGGAACAAAAACCCACTCATCAGAGGAAGTTATTGTAATCACAGCTATAACCACTCACCATAGTCTGCCCTCCATTGCCTCTTTCTTTTTGCTGCCTGCCCAGTGATGCCATGTTAGAGTCAGTCTATAGGGGATATACATTAAAGTGAAATCAGTAGGGAAGGTTATAGTAGAGTGCAGAAACAAGATGTGTAAGATGTTAACAAGAGGTGTAATCTTTTGTTGTAAAGAAGCTCAAACACATAAAGGACACAATCTATTCAAAGACCTGTTACTCACCAGGGTAAACCCTGCGCTGCTGAAGCCATTCATATCCTGGGCCATTACTGCAGGCATCTGAGACATCTTGTTGAGCAGAACAAATTGATAAAGCAATCTTACAAGCATAGCCAATTAACATTATTTTTGTTAGTAGTATTTAGCAAAGTGTCAATTTATGGAAAATAATAACTCCATACACGTTCATGCCTTTTGCTATATTACATTCAAAGGCTACTATAGTGTTATGCAGTTAACTACAGTAAATATTATGCTGCAGTTCAAGTTCACCCTTTTACCTACTACTTACATTATTCTTTCCAAACAGTTATTTGTGTTGTAGATATGTCTACACCACACACCTTAACCACAACCTTACACAGAGAGACAAAGAAAACTAAGTGGATTATAGCTGTCATTTATTTTGCAGCAGGATATCAACTGCCCTTTCTAAAATATTTGTTTTCTATTGCACTCACATTGACACACCTAAGACCTTTCAGTGGAAAATGTCAATCACAAAAAGGAGAATAATAGGCTAAGGAGAGATGGGATTATTACCTGCATGGTGGCCTTTTTTAGGCCATCGGTTGCAGTTACATTTTGTGTAGGTGTCCGTATCAGAGTGGGCTCAGCCTGGTAGAAAAGAGACAAAAAAAGAATAAGTAACAGGGTAGCCCCACTGGGTGACACAGTAGGGTTCGTCAACAAATATAGCATACTGACGCTGTCAATCTAATTTGCACACACACAACACAATCAACATACCTTGTACTCAGAGCCCCCTCCCTCTTGGTTGTACTTGATGAGTGTCTGGTTGCCCTCATCCTGAATCATGGGGATGTGCTTGAAGTCCTTTGCTCCACACTCACACATAAATAGGAGCAGCAGTACTGCCGACACACATCAAAATAACACTAAGAAGAGAGTGTACATGTTGTGTATTCTGCAAACATTACTGGCACATAATTGTCAAGGGCAGTAGTGGCCTAGTTTAGAAAAGTTAAATAGGCTTGTGATCAGGAGGTTGCAGGTTTAATCACTGAATGGGCAGAATAACTCTGAGTGGGAAAGTGAGAGAGCAGTGCTGCCCCTCCTTCGTTACCACAATTGAGGAACCTTTGACCCCCAACTGCTCAAGTGGAGATGCTCAGTGTTCACTGAGATTGTGGTTGTACTGGGCAGTTTTCAGGTGTAAATGTATGTAATTGTGGACAGGGCATTTCTGAAAATAGAAGCTTTGCTTTCACTGAAACCTATCTTAGTAAATACAGGTTAAAAAATAAAGGAAGGAGGAATTTATGGTATGAAATGAGAAGTATTTTGTGTATCTTGCATGCACATCAGGACAGCCAGAAGAGCAGTAGATTAAATTTAGGTTTTACTAAACCATGAAAACATGAGATCAGCTATTGGACTATTTGATTGGAGTTTGTGTTCAGGTGATGCAGAAATAATAAATCACGTTCTTCACCCTACTACCCTACCACTCTATTAGTTAAATAACTAAGTGGTCTCATTATGAGCTGACAATTTTGAACTGTCAGATTTTCTCAGAGCAGTTAATTTGCATTACTTGATAATAAAAACTGTTTAAGGTCAGTGTAGATTTATTGAGAATGAGTCTTGTGCTTTTGTTCATGTTTCCACTGATGCTCATTGCCATACTCACATAAAAATAAGAGAAATCCTAAAAGGAGTAGTCCAATGCCAGCAGGCCCAAGACTAGATGAGGCAGACTCTTTGGCAAGGCATACCGGTCCTTCTCCACAGTCACACACCATCACTTCCACAGTATCCTGTCCAATCACACTCTGCTGATCCTCTATCACTAAGGGCACTGAGTAGTTTCCATAAGCAAGTGTATTCAGGCTAACAAGCCCTGCTTCCAGACCTGGTGAAGGATTTAAAGACAAGTTTGAGGTGGGTCTTCAATTGTAAAAAAAAAAAAAATATATATATTTATTTTTTTTATAAAGAGGTGTTACTCACCAAAGGCAGGGTCTAGTTTCCATTGCTTCTTTAGAGTTGCATCATTTTCATCATTCAGGGAGAAGGCAAAGGGCCCGCTAAAAGGAGGGGCATCTGAGTCCGCTGCAGTCACTGTGACCTTGTCAGCCTTGTTTCCACACATAATGACGCCATTGTTGATCAGCTTAGGCATGTTGTCATTGATATCTCCCAGGTGAACCAAGACAGTACATGTACCTGTGGCTGGAGGCTCACCTTGGTAACCACAGCGAATGAAAAAGCACCACGTCATTAATCTTGTCATCTTGTTTGTTTGTTTGTTAAATATTTTGTTAATGGGTGGTCCATCATACCATCATCTATGGCAGCGATGATGATTTTGTAATTGCTATCCTTGTCAACAAAGGGTGACTCTCTGTCCATCGTCTTAGACGATACGATTTGTCCTGTTTTTTCATCAATGGTCACCCAGTCAGCTGGATCTTCTAATAGCACATACCTGATCACAGTAGGAGAAATTGGTGAGTGGAACAGAGCATATTAATTGAAATTATGATTTCTGATTTGCAGCTGCTGAAACAACTCCTGAAAAATCTGTAGCTTTGTTTTATGCTACAGTCCAAATGGATCTTACTCCCACAGCGACCACAGTGAAACCAAGGTCATGTGGGTGGCAAGACTAACAGAGAAAGGGCATACACTTAAATGTTCTTTTGCAACTTATAGGCTGGCACTTTACATATTTGATATTTGAGGTACTATGTGGTTGAAGTAATGTTAGTTTTATTCTATTTACTATTCCAGGTGAGCTGTAGCCAGGGCCAGAGAAATACATCAGCCGTTAGGTTATTGCAGATATGTCAGTTTTGGTATATTTGCCGTCCAGTATAGAAATTGCAGTATGGAAATGCCAAGCCTTTATTTGTATTTTCCAACCGCTCGCAATTTGTGACACTTCTTACAAACAGTGTTTTAAATGTGTTTTTTGATTTTAGACTGCCAACTCACACCTGGCCAGGAACAACAGATGAAAACTAGCCTTTTGGCAAATTGTGACATATTTACAGAAATGTTTATTAATATGCACTGTCCCTGACAAATAAACTAATTAAATAAATAAAAATAAAATGTGTGGTAATTTAGAAACAGTGTTTATGTTACATAGATAGTCCACCAGAGAGAACTGACGAGTTTAGGTTTTCACTGTAAAATATCCAGCTCAATACACATCTTGTTCTTGTTCTTTTCTTTGATGACCAAATGTATCAAAAATATGTTCATGATATGTGCTTATTTTAAAAAATGAACATGAGGCAATATACCATTTTAAGATTTTTAACTCTTAAATAGGGAGTTTTTCTATTGAGTTTTTTCAGACCCGATCCCAATCCGAGTCCTTTAATACCAGATATTTGATATTTTATACCAGACAATACAGAATCTGATCCAATACTCATTAGCTTAAAGACAAAGTTATCCAGCTATATTAAGCTATATTTGCAAGGTGGGGATGAGCTCAGTCAGTACACATAGAGTATATATACACCAACCTTATTTTGTCTATGTCAGAATCAACGTCCTTAACCTTTGGAGTGAACATGACCTTTCCTGGGTCCTCCTCCTCCCTCTGATACACATCCACTGTCGTTGTAGCAAACTCAGGTGGGTCATTGACATCAATCACTTTCATTGTGATGTTGACTGAATTTGCAGGTGGGGGTGTTCCTTTGCCATCAGGTGTTTTGCCTTTACAAACAAATAAGGGTTCCTCATTCTCTACGCCGATCTGTAGGGTTGTTAAGGTTGTGCGCTCAAAATCCTTCCCCTGGAAAACACACAAATTCAAAGTCAGTACTGGTTCAGCTGCTGTTTGTGATGGATAATTAAACTTTGTTGAAGCTAGCTTGACCCACTTTAAGTGTCTTTTAGAATGAGAAATGCAGAATTACCTTGATCACACTCAGAATGCCCTCATTAGTTTCAGGGTCAGTTTTAATGTTGTAGTTTCCATCCTCATTCCCTTTAATGAAGAAGTATTTGGCACGCCACCCAGGGGTGTTAGGAGTGTCTTTGTCCTCTACTGCAACTCTCAAAACCTCATCCTTGATGTCCATCTCTTTTACCTCACCGTTGTACTGGACAGGCAGAGCATTTTCATCTTTAACATCATAAATCAATAAAATAAAATAAAACTTTAATAACAATAATACAATAATTATAACCCTTACCTTCGTGGCCTTGAACGTCGGTGGATGACTGTTTCCGTCAAGAATATCGAGAGTAACAACAGCAGTGGAGGAAAGGGACGGCGTTCCATGATCTTTTGCTAGAATAATAATTTCATACTTCTTTGCTTTCTGAAACATATATAAAAGATAATATTGTAGATATTATATCCAAAAATTACTGTGTGTGAACTTACATGGTGTAGGTACAATAAGCCATTGAGCCTTACATCATAATCAAAACATCCTGTAAATTTAAGTTGTGCCAGTCTGCTATCGATCCGTTCCACTGCAATCTTGGGCTCTTCTGGTGTCTGTTTAAACACACTGACCGTGATTTGAGAGTTAGTCGTGTTTTGCTCATCGATGTCTGTGACCTGCAGCTGTACTGGCAAGTACCCTGCAAAGAGATGAGGAAAGGAAGTACAGGAGAGTAAGGAATATGTTATAATGAAGTAAAGAATGGGAGCAGGAGAGAGTACACAGTATGATTAAGGCCAGATTTGAAAGGATTATTTTAACATGTTTCTGTTAAACCTTATAGACTTCATAATAGCCTTATCACTGTGATATTATTTTAATTTCTCTAATGTGTAATAATCAGTTATTGCTGGCCAAAAATGTCCACAATTGCATACTCACCCTCTGGCGAATTTTCCTTCACAGATGTTACAATTTTATCTTCGAAAAACTTAGGAGCGTTGTCATTGATGTCCTTTATTTCTACATCAAAAGCAAGTTCCCTGTCTATTTTTTGCCCGGTGTCTTTGTTGTAAATATCGAACTTGATCTGTGGGAAAAGGTATTCGTGTAAGATTATTTGTAATGGTTACAAACTAATATTAAGTATAATTATTATTATTATAAGGGGGACTGGCGATTCAGCATTAACTCACATGGAAGAGGCTGTGTTGCTCTCTGTCGATGGGTTTATGGACATAGACATACCCATCTTCTTTATGGATGGAGAACACTCCCATTGGATCCTTAGTCACACCCATTCCACTTATTTCAAACCTATGGGTTTTCCTCTCATGATCTGTCCTGTCATTAAACATCTAGTGTCAAGACAGAAACAATTTAACTGTTATTGTCAGCTTGTTTGACATGGCCAGGCCACTGAGCTGCCATATTGATTGTCATTTTATCTACTTCTTTCAAAATTAAGTCTTCACCTGTGAAATCGGTCTGGGGTATGGCCCTGGTTCTTCTTCTGTTACTTCAATTGTAGACAAAACCCATCTTCGCTTGGAGCGCACCAACAGCTCCTGTTTAGCCAAGCATGGAGATTAAATACATGATTGTTAAAATTTCAGCTTGAAGCAAAACTTTTTTGGCAGGAGATTACAGTTCCAAACATGAGTCAGTTACCCGCTTGCCACGCCTGTTCTGGCTGCCTCGATGAGATTCTGCAGCGGCTGTTAATGCAACCTACAACAATAAGAAAACTGGAAAGTAATACTGATTCTTGTCATCACAGAGACATTTCAAAGACCTTTCTCGACACACTTCATTTATCACTCTTACTCTTATTTTCTCCTTTAGAGTTAAGTGTATTGGTCTCTGGTCTCATTGTCTGTTTTGCTGTCTCTCTATCAGACAGTCTATCTTTCTGCATGTTCATCCCTCTGACTTTCCCTCCATTTGCTTCCCTGTATTTTTTACAGGATTATGGTTAGTGTACTAGGACCTGACCGATACTGGATTTTTGGTATATTCGGTAGTAAAAAAATCCCATATTGATATATCAGCCAATAGTCTTTTATGTACAGAATATTTACATGGACACACATTTTTTGCAAAGATCCCTCAAAGTGTGATTATCAAACACTTGACCTGACAAAGATATGTAATGGAGGTGTGGTAATTTCACAGTTCAACAATAAACTTTATTTTATAAAATGACATCACTGTACTAAAATAGTAAACTTCACTGAGAATAATTATAAATTACTATAAATTTAAAAAAACACAAAACAAAAAGACATATTGTACATATACATATATACATATATATATATATATATATATATATATATATATATACTTGAATTAAGAAAAAGTATCAAATATACATAAAATGCTGCATATATAACTTTTTTTTTTTAAATGTAAAGATTTTTTCGGCACAGACACCTTTATATAACAGTAGACAGACAGGAAACAGGAGAGAGAGGGGGGTGTGACATGCAGCAAAGGACCCTCGGCTGGGATTCAAAGCGGGGTCGGCTGCGTATGTGGCATGCGCTCTAACCACTCGACCACCTGCACACCCTATATAACTTAGTTTATATGTATGTATGTATGTATGTGTATAAATATATACATATACATATATATATATATATATATATATATATATATATATATATATATATATATATATATATATATATATATACACACACACACATATTCACATATATATGTAATTTATAATTCAAAAAATGTACGTAAACGCCAATATCAATGTATCTGTCATAGGCCAAATGGCACATAATGTCAGCTGACCGATTTCACAATCGGTTTCTAGTTGGCACTTTTTTATTCTTTATATTCTTCTGACTGCCTATACGGTTGAACCACGACAGGAAAGGAGAGGTGAGGAGTCACATGCAACAAAGGTTCCCAGCTAGGTACGAACTGGGGACATTTCATCTTATAATTAATCCCAGCCAGCCTCCAGGGTGCCCAAAGTTCTGATTATTTAACCTTACAGTATATCAATGTTTTGGCAGATCTTGTCTTCTTCTTAATAAAAGCTGCCATTCATAAGGGTGACATTTGTAGTGTGTAGAACAGATGTTTGAAAAAAACACTGTGTTCACAGGCCAGGCATTAAAAATCCAAGTGATTGCAATTTGGTTTTAACTTATTCAGATCGCTGGAAAAATCAGAAATGTGGACAGTGATTCAGTGTATAGGTTTCTGGCACAACTTCACCTAATTCCAAGGTGCACAGAGAAGGGAAAAAAGTCTAAAAAGGTCAAAGTTCCTGCATCACAGAACAATGTATTTCAGTTTGCGGCCTTCATCAGGGTCATCATAAAACAAATGACAAACAGCATTTAAATGGGGTAGAAAAAATAAATAAATACACAAAAAGTAACTAATTATGTACATCCAGACATGTATCAACCAATGGCGTTTCATGTCATTTGACTTCAGGCCAACCATTGTCCTATACAGGTAGGAGGGAAAGGGAAGTATCCAATAAGAGCCATGGATGACACCATTTTGGTCCATAAACCAGAAAAGTGCAACTAAAGGGTTGATACCTCAGTCAGTGATTCAGTGGTCTGCAACGAGGTTAATCATCATGAATACACCATCTCCTCCTTTTTTTAGGTTTACCCTACAAGTCAACATCTCACAAAAATAGGTGTGATTTTTTTTCTTGTTTTTCTCTTTACTTACAAATAAAGTAAAGATGCCTGATGACATGTGTTTGGCACAATGGAAACCAAATTGATCACAATTTATTTAGTGCAACACCTAGATACCTAAATATCCAAGCTAATTCACCCAGGCACTAGGAGCAAATTATTTAGTTAAGACCTCAAAACATGTCACAGTGAATCAACTACAGCACAAGTACTTCATGGTATTTTTGTAGAAAAAAAACACGAAAGAGAATCTCTTGTTGCCCATAATTAAGTTGCACAATCCTGATTTCTATTCAATAATACAAGGAACTTTTTCGCAAAATAATAACAAAAGATCTTACCGCAGTGGGAAGTGAGCAATTCAAAACAGTGCATGCTTTAAGATTCTCAGGAACACATCTAAACTATAAAAAACTATCTAAACCAATAACATTGTACTGTAAGGAGCTCAGGTTACTGTGGCCACGGCTCGTATTTCCATAGTATCATGCATAGAACTGGTTTTTCTTGATGAATCTATCCTTTCACATTTGCCTGCAGACATTTTAACCGATAGCAGAAACTACATGTTCTGGGTGTGCCGACAGTCTGTAAAGTTTCCAAGTTTAGAATCACAATTAACATAACTCTCTAAAAACACTTTATGATAAAAAAATAACCAAATACTCGTTTTTGTTTTTCAAGCTCATCGTTGACTTAAGTAGCATTTTCAAACAGTATGTTGCTTTACTGAGACAGTAGATAATTCAGAATTTAATGCCTACCAAGAGAAGCAGGAAAATGGTCCTCATCTTGATCCGTTCTGCCTGGTGTCGTCTGTAGGAGTGTTCCAAAGGAGATAATGACAGCCTTAACAAACAGAGGACAGCCCACACTGCCTGAAGGCAGCAGGTGGAATGACTCCGCAGTCAACAAAGGAGTAATTGTTAATACATACAGGTGTTATATAACATGTGAAATGTAATGTCTGTTTATACATTTTGTTATGTATGATAAGAGCAGTCAGACCTGTGCTTTATGTATGTGCTGGTGTATTTGCTTCTATGTCAAAATGTATTTTGTGAGAGAGTGTTTTAGTTAATGGGGTAATTTGAGCTTGTGCTGCCCTCTCTAGGTGTGCTGAGAAAAAAAGGCTTGGCTCGGAAGTACTCCCCTTCACCTCTAAAGCTCAGTTTACCATGTCTTATTTATGTCTGGCTTACATCCAATGCAAACGTAGCTCAAATTCATAGGTCCAGTACGTATCAGATTAAATTTATCTCAGTTTTACTGTTGTGCTGTCTCTATGACGCTTCACTTAATTAAATTGCACATAACAAAACTATTATATAATTTTGAGCCTCTCCATCTATGTAATGTTTTTTTCTTTCAATGTGAATGTCAAAGCTACCGTATAGGGCCCAAAGCTGTAGGTGGAACAATTCCCATCAAATAAAGGGGAGCTCCACTTATTCTAGACATCAAGTCTGCCTTAAGTGTTGTCACTTGCTACAACAGAAAAACAAAACCTTGGGTGTGGGATTAGAAAGAGGTGCGGTTATCAGACTTCTGTAGCCCGCTCCTCCTTTTCGCTTAAGGCTTAAGGTTGAGGGTGATAGGGGCTAGAAAAACTAGATATAGCTGTAGTTGTATTCAGAGGACAAACAGTTTGGTTCTCAGTTCCCACCCTATTCCATTGGATAATTGTCTTGTAATGGAACAGCAATTATATATTTTCATTCAGTCTGGATGACTCAGATATATAGCATTTGGCTGAATGGTTAGTATGTTGCTTTTACCTCAAGCCTTGAAGGTGTATCCTCAAGGGTGTATACATTTTCAAAAGGCAAAGCAATCAAACAGTACCAAAAGAAGGACATTAATTTTCATGTTGTTTACTAACACAATCTCATATTCTGTTTCATTTTTGCAATTTCCAGTAAGACATGTAGACACTGCTATGTATCCTTGACCTTTTTTTTTTTTTTTTGAATTTTGAGGAGGTCAGGGTCAAGGTCAGGGAGAACACACACACATACATAATAATGTGTACTGTATGCTCTCATTTTTCGCAGTGAGTTTATTTACAAGCCGAGGCTATCCACAGAAAGCTTACATTAGCATGGGAACACATTCATAAATCCCTCAGAAGTCATGTCAGACATGCAAAGACATTAACTCAGAAGTCATGTCAGACATGCAGGTACATTATTGCATGTTATGTTTGGAACATGATAAATATCCTGATATATGCCATTGCATGTTTGACAGATTTACATGCAGCATCCTTAAACCTAGCACCCATTATTAGTATCCTCAATACACTCAACAGTCCACTTCCCATTACCTATTGACATTAGACTTTTATGCATAAATAAATAACTACTATGTTACGATTTTACAAATGAATTGACTTTAACATTTGTCCATTTTTTTTGGACAATTGAGCAAATCAGTGCAGCCCTCCCTCTGTTTGCCACATTCTCTAGCTCCGTGTGATTTCAAGGTGTTCCCATGTTACGTGAGTTATGTCATTCCTATAATTAACTCTGAGTTCAGTAGGAAGAAGTTCTGTCTTGTATTTGAAAATGCAAACCTGTTCTGTTAGTTAGTGTAGTGGTGTGTAATTAATGTCATTTTACTTGCAATCAACTCAACTGAAAACTGAAAAGTCTTGGCAGGAAAATTAACCTCCTCCCAATTGATTTAAGACCATGTCACAAGATTCCTTCATGCACACCCCCATCTGGACTGGTCCCCACCTCCATCCATAACCAAACAGTTGAACAGGTCAGTCACTTCAAATACCTCGGACTCACCATAGACAATAAACTGACATTTGATCAACACATCACCAACATACACAAAAGGTCCCAACAGAGACTCTATGTAATCCGCAAACTCCGTGCCCCCCCTTTTGCCCCCCATCTTCCGTCACTACTGTACACCAGCATCATCCAACCCATCCTCCTGTACTGTTCATCCTGTTTTTATAACATGCTGTCCGCCGCGAACAGGAACAAACTAACAAAAATAACACACACCGCATCCAAGATCATCAACCATCCCACACCCCAACCTTACACACGCCTCGCACAAGCAATAACCAACGACTCGGATCACCCTCTCTACCCTCACTTCACACTGCTGCCGTCTGGTCGCAGATACAGGACTCTGAGATGGAGACGGGCACGCTTCAGCAAGAGCCTGGTGCCGTCTGCCATCTCAGCACTCAATAACCTTCCCCAATAACCTCATATGGACCCAGCCCTCCTGGGTGTGCAATATATATATGTGTCGGTTGTTCAATGTCTGGTGGTGTTTGTGTAGTATGTGTGTATTACATGTTGCTCAATGTTTAGTGGTGTTGTACAGTGTGTGTGTGTGTGTATGTATATTGTTCAATGTTGGAGGGGTTTCTTCAACCCATCGGTAGTTAAATATCTATCTATAGTAGTACCACTGGTCCATTACGAGTAAATACATACCTGCATGAAAGATTCTACTTAGGTAAAAACAGGTGGAACCAGCCAAAGGGATCACAAGATAAATCTGTGGGGTCATGAAACGATTAATAGGAGAGGAAAGAAGAAGAAAACAATTCAGTTTTTAGACTTTTTCTCTAACATTCCATTTTTTGGTGAAATATTGACTCATTTGAACATGTACTGAAATTAATACATTGATAGGTTTAGAGGGAGAAATCACTATTTGGTGGAGCTGTTAACAAATCATAGACATCTGAAATGACTCCGACTACACACTGCTTTTTTGTTAATACGTCAAAAACCAAAAAGGTTGGAAACCACTGGTTCCATCTATAACAATGTGTTGTATTTTAAAAGCTTGTTATATTATCCATTGTGTCAAATTTTAATCTGAAAAGTAAATAAAGCTGTCAAATAGATGTAGCTTAGTAAAAAATCCAATATTTTCCTCTAAAATGTAGTTGAGTGGATGTCTAAAGTATCATCGTATGAACTCAAGTAAAGTCCTTCAAAATTGTACTCTAGTAAATGTACTTAGTTACTCTCCACTACGAGATAGTACTGGAAATGTTTAGACTGCAGGTAAAAGTTGTCTTCAGGTAATTAGTAAGTGAGCTATTATTTTGTTATGTGTGCCTTGTATATGATACCTGTGGTAATTAAGTCATTTTGTGTGTACCTTTGAGGATCCACAGCTGATTCTGCTGCCTAATACATTACAAGATAGTAATGTCTTATGAGAACAATAACAATCCCTCGACTTACTCTTTTACACCATCTAACAAATGGGATTGTGTGTAATGAGTTGTGGACAAATTCTCTGAGGTTTGAAAGTGCTTGCATCTTGGATACTGAAAGGTTTTTAATTTAGTCCTGTTAGAGCCCATTCCTTTAAAGAAAGAATTATTTCTTTTAATTTAATTGTTTGTTGCTTCTTGTACTCAAGCTTGTGGTGGCCTTGTTAGAAGTTTAAAGGTGTGTCATTGGATTAGAACCAAAGTCATAAAATGATTGTAATTGTTTCATCAGTTAAATTATAGCTTCATTTTCACCCTGGATGATCTCAGTAGAAATGGGAGGGAGCTACTGGAGGCAATGCATATTGGGAGAGCAGTAGAAATGAAATGGAAGATTAACTGCTGTTTGCTCTGGTTTTAGGAACCCACCTGATTGCTTACACTGGTCTTACGTTTTTTTGACAGTAGCATAAGATCAGGATCTTAAGACATGGGTTATTGAGATGATGGAATGGATTTTTATTGACAATATTTAAGTCTGCCTGTTGCAAGACTTTAGAGCAATCCTTCTGGTGGTATGATGATAGACAGTAAGTCCTGGTGAAACCTGGACACTGCTGGGAATCCTCTTCATCACATTCTTCATATATATTATAAATCAATCATCATTTTATTATCCTGTTCAATACTGTATTCTTTAATTTATGTTACACTCTGTACACACATCTATTGCATCTCTGTCAATCCTGGGAGAGAAATCCCTCATCTGTTGCTCTTCCTGAGGTTTACTCAATTTTTTCCCTGTTAAAAGGAAAGAAAGGAAGAATGGACTTTTTTTGGGACAGTCAATGTTCTATTGCTGCACAGATTGTACATTTGTGGTATTGGCCTATACAAATAAAATGAACTTGAATTAGGTTCCTGGATAAGTATAACTACCTAGTGGATTTCATTTTCATGACTTCAGTAGTGACAGTTTATGCAGGCCTGGGGGTGGAGCCCAGAAGATCTGATTTGCAGGCAAGGAGCATATTTATGATTGGTCTTAGCTAGAAGAGGGTTAGTCAGAGAGTTGGGGGAAATATCATTGCCAGATCCAGCATGTACCTCAGTTGACCTGAGGGGGAAAACATGCCTGAATCTGCAATGTCAGTTTCCCTTGAAACAGAAGGGCATGCTATGAGGATATGTTTTAGCATGTACTTTTTGCTTTCGTGCTTGATGTATTGTTACTGCAGCAGGAGGAATTTAATTTAGATGCACAGGGCAGGAAGGTAGTTGCTGAACACACTTCATACTCTCCAGGTTATAAGGGTGTACAATGTGTCCCCTTGTGTCATTAAGTTTTGATAACTGGATGTCAGTCAAGTTGAAACCTCTGTGTACTCTGCAAAGGAAGGAAGGAATACCCAGTCAATGACTGGACTCTCTGGTATGCAATTATGAGACAATGCTAGCTCTGTGCCAAAAGAGAAATCAAGAAAAACACTCAGTATCGCTGAAACCATGTGGGGCCCAAAGCAGCATCTCGTAGCTCGTCAGCAGTTCAGAACAAGCAAACAGTTCTGCAAGCAAAACCAGAACTTGCCCAAAACTTGTAAAACTAGTAGAACTAGTAGAACTAGTAGAAAAAAGCAACAACTACCAGTATTATATATCTTTGTGAAATTACATTAACATTTTCCCTGGGGGAAAATTCTTCTTCCCTTGCACATTACCATATAGGTGAATACAATGTCAGGCTTGTAATGTGAGATACAGACTGAGCTTGACATGTTTTAGCTTTAATTATACAGTATGCAGACTTCTTAAGCGTTGAAAAATAGTTGCCTACATGTGAAGCGATCCATTCGTTTGTTACATATTTAATCATTACTAGTTTGAGTTTCAGAAAGAGGGCTAAAAAGAGCAGCACAGCCCTCTGTGAGTGATGTCTTCAAGTGTGGTGAGACAATATAAGAACAAGGTAAAGAGAAACCAAAAGTCAATGAGTGAAGGACAACAGAGGCAGACATTAATTCATTGCTTACATTGTTGTTTTAATCTTTGTTCTTTTTATTTAGTTCATAGCAAGGTTCAAATGGAGAAGAGACACACGTCAAGTTTTACACTGTAAAAAGGTTCTTGTGAATGTAGCCATAGGCTCAACTAAGGGAATACCTGTTGTACCATACTAATGTTTGCCATCCACACCCACCCCCATACACACACCCATACACACCCCAAACAAACACACACACACATTGGGAACAAACAAACAAATTCATGGTTGCAATTTTATACACTCTCCATGTAATTGAATATATCTAACTCTCAATTTATGTCTCACACAAAGGAGAGGAACTGCATGTACTTTGTACAGGTGTCATCTGCATATTTCAGTAATGCAACACTTTGTAGTTACATAATTTAAAAAATATACATAAAGTATTCACTAACAAACAGGCATGCATTTACAAACACAGTTCCATTCATGATACTGTAATTGATTTGTACATGCACAATAGATTCATGATCTTGCAGCATTAAATGCATAATCCCTGTACTTAAAGCTGCAACTTTGCACCTTTGAACTCCGTCCAGTTTGTAATCCATGCGAATTAGAAGAGCTGTCACTTTAAAGTCTTGAAAGTCTTTTTAATGCATACCTCAAAGCCATTTCACAATGCTGACAAAAGAGATGAATCATGCCACAGAGCAGGTGTTAGGTGGTGTGTTAGCAAGGTTAAGGTCTGGTTTATAATCGGGGGGACACAATCTAAATGCCAATGTCAAATGTGGCAGATAATAAAAAGGAAAATCCAATGTACAGAGTTCGGGTGTAGTAAAAGTTAAAAAGCTTTTATTACCTATTTTTACAGGTACATTTGATTTTGCTTTACTTTGTATCTGTTCAGGGAATGTCTGTACTTTTGTTTTTACCGAAAAGTGTACGTCTGTAAAGCAAAGATCTAATGTATCCTTTTTGTTTCTCATGGATGTTTGCCATGTGCTTCCAGACACAAAACAGGCAGGAGGGAGGTTTCTCATTAGCACTAAAGGCAAAGGAAAATTTGAACTGGCAATACATTCCATCTCACCTAGAACATGTTAGTGCATGGGCATTGGATGATGATTTGCATACAAGGAAAATAAACTTGAGTCACAATTGCAACAAACATTCTTTTTACTAGATTACTTGGAAAAATAGAGTAGCTTTTAAGTTGTAAAGAAAAACCTATGGTATTCAGGAAGATATTCAAAAGACGAAAATCACAGCCAGGTCAACCATGCTACGGCTTTCCTCAAAAGAGAGGAATGCAAATGTGGAGAGAAAGAGAGGGAAATCTCTTTGTGTCTCTTTGCAGAGAGTATAATTCAGTCTATGAAGATTAATTTGCAAGGCATCTATCCTCCTCTTCCTCCTCTTCTGTTTCTTCATCCCTGTTTTGGGGCACAGAGGTCAGAAGCAGAGTGTCAGCATGGACTTCTTCGTCATCCGACTGGATCACGGGTGTGTCGATTCCTCCCCCGCTGGTATCACTGGAACCAGATGATGTAGAGGACATGCGAGACTTTGACCCGCGCTTAACTTCATTTTGCCGTTTCAAAGGTGCATGCTCCCTGTAGACAACCTCTGCAGCTTCATCCTCCTCATCTTCGTCTTCGTCCTCATCATCTGCAAACCAAAGCTGTTAGAACTTGTCCTGTACCTGTTCTGTCAGTGCCCGTTATTTAAATGGTTTGCACTTGCATTACTCAGTGTTTCCTGTGAATTTCATTTATACAGGTACCACACAATTAGATTTGCCAACACCAAACAAGATTTCTTTGTATTTTTGTATTATGTCTCAAATATCTGCATGGCAATGTGATCAAAAGTGCAGATTAATTTAAAAGTCTGCTGAAAAGATATTGCAAAATTGACTTCCCTAGTAAAAAAAACTGCAAGACAACTAAAAACGACTCTCAATTGTTGTTTGTGTGTTTTGACAGACAAATTCTCTACATGTGGGAAATTCTGTAATCGTCACATCAAAACAATGTGATTATTTCTGTAACTCTGCAACCTGCAACAGTGGTAAACTTAAAATTTTTGATGCTGAATAGTCAATTGCAAATCATCAAAACTTCTCATATGACTCTCCCGAATCTGTTTTTATCCCCATTAGATAGTAAAACTAAAATAGCGATCACAACAGAGTTGATGGTCTCACTTAGTCTTTGAAAACTGATTATATCATATGTTTGATCATTTTCAATCAAAATGTTTTAAAATTAAATGACTCATTTACCTTTACTCATGAAACGTCTTTATGACCCTGTTTACTTAGAATCCTACATTAATCATAACCACTGAAACAATGGACCCTTGTCACAGCAGATATCGAGACTTGTCAAAGCAAGAAAAACACACAGTGTTTACATAATGTTGGTAGACATGCTGTCTCTTTTCTTCCCTAGAAGTTGTACTTGATGTGAAAAAAATATCAGCCATACATCTTGACAGTCTGGGCTTCTCGATTTTGTGAAATCTGCATGTGAAAATTGCTTTCAAGAATGTCTTTAGGAACTAAAACGAATTTATACATCATCCATCTTAAAGTTTAGTAATTGCAGCTATGCTTTTTTCTGCAACAACTCAAATTGTCTCCTGTGAAAAAGTAAATCTGTGCACCTGGTAGTGGAGACGCCAGCGCTCCCTCATCTGCTCCTGAGCCAGAGTTAAGGAACACATCGAGGGCCTCCTGGTCAGAGATGTCCATCAGGTCCATCTGCTCTAGCACATCCACATTCACCTCCATAGATGATATGCTACCCATAGGGGCTGCATGTACAGGCAGAAACACATTAATACAGTGTTTATATCACAAGCTCAACAAATAATTTGAATCTTAAGAGAATATGATACAAGCTTTTGAATAATTGTAAACTGAGTAGTTTTTTAAAATCTATTTAAATTATATTAATTAAAAGTGAAGGCTATAAGGTTAAGGCTATAATGTATTCTAAACCTATTTATGCCTCCAGCATGGAATGGCTCATAAAAGTAGACAGTCACTCACGTTTCCTGCTATCAATATGTAGGTGAGAAGAGGGCAGGTAGTTGTCCACATCATGCTGGTAGACCTCTTCAAAAAAGCGCTGTCTCTCCCTCAGTTTCAGTTGCTGGGCAGAATCATTATCCAACATCCTATGAGAGTTGTCTTTCCCCGCTGACCAACAAAACAAGACACATAAACACACACACACACACACACACACACACACAAAACCCACATAGGAAAATAATTAACATCAACTGTCTGTTATTGAGGTATTGTGCGTAAAAATCCAGTATTTGTCAAAAAAGTTGTGTGTAATTGGTAGTGTTGTCTGGGTTTTTTTTGCACAAAAATGGCTAACGTTTGTAAGTAAACAGAATAAGAATGAACTGCTTTATTCTGCTTTATGTTGAGAAATGTAATTTTGCTTCCAGCTGTCCTTCCCCATTTTTGTCTCTTCTTACTACATGTCCTCTCTCTACTGTCTACTATTAATAAAGACACCACACATACTCAAAAACAGAGAACATATATTTTGAAAACTTGGCATGAAGTTAATTGAGATTCATTGAGATGGAGATGTTTGTTATAGCCTAGCATGGTTTGCCATCCTATTTAAAGAACCAAGTACTGTAGGTAAAACTCATCGGCTGTCGTTACAAAGGTCACAATTTTCTCACGTTTATAAAACACAAGGCAATGATTTCAACACCCCTCTCTTTTATTGGCCATTTCCTTTCAGTCTGTTCTTTCTTTGAGTTTTCTCATGGCAAAGAAAAAATCCTCATGGTACGAGCCTGACATCTAGTGGTTACAGTCATATACCCATGACGCTTGCCAGTCAATTTGAATAACATCAAAGTTGATCAAATAGTTAGACATTAGATACATATGAGAGAGAGAGAGAGAGAGAGAGAGAGAGATTCTTCTTTGTTTCCTGAATATTTAGTTTTGAGCTTGGTACTGCTCTCAGTTTAGAGCTACAACGATTGGTTGATAAGTCCATCAACAGAAAATAAATATTTTAACGAGACGTGAGGCTGCATCTTCGGCTTTTGGAAACACTTAACATTTTCTACCATTTTCTGACATTTTATAGACCAATTGAGAAAGCAATCAATGCATTAATCAATAATGAAAATAATCATGACCTGCAGCCCTATCCAACACATTTTAACATCACAGTAAAAGCAAGTATAGAATGGATCCTTACACTGTGCATGTATGGCACCACCATGTATTTGCAGATGTACCTCTCTCTCAGTGTTTTCAGACTCATATGTATGGGCAACAAGCATCCAGAAAAGGAAGAGTGAAAAGAGGAATGCGTGAAAATAAAAACATGCTATGAAAAACAAGAAGGAATCTGTCCTTAGGTCTACCTCCAGCATTGACCTCTGCCAAGCTGACCAGCTGTGGTTGTGTAACCGCGCTACATTCTCCTCAACCCACTGTGCCTACTCCCACTGGGCTCCGTGAGCT
The DNA here is from genome assembly GCF_963691925.1 of Scomber scombrus. Classification (NCBI taxonomy): domain Eukaryota; kingdom Metazoa; phylum Chordata; class Actinopteri; order Scombriformes; family Scombridae; genus Scomber; species Scomber scombrus. The sequence goes on along the minus strand of NC_084979.1, from coordinate 21,637,939 downwards.
GACACTTTGACTCATGTCAGCAGTGCTGTTATGTATGTGTTTGCATGTGAATATGAATATGTAAAAGTGAGCATGTACATATAAACTCTATGTGCTTTTGAGTGTGTCTGTGTGTGTGTGTGTGTGTGTGTGTGTGTGTGTGTGTGTGTGTGTGTGTGTGTGTGTGTGTGTGTGTGTGTGTCTGCAATTCAGTTTGTGCTCATTTTGTCACCCTGTGTGTGTATAATGTGTACCAAGCTGCCATGACTAACCTGTTTACATGATTCCGGCGCTGATTTTGTCCTGTTTGAAAACAAATACAGCAGCAGATCTGTGTCACCCAACCTCCCTTATCAGACAGCTATGTCTCTGGAGATTCAGCTAGTGAATCTGTCAGTCACCCTTTCACAGCACTGGAGAGGTGTGTGTAGACTGTCATGCACTAACAACAGCCCTTTATTATGTTATTCAAGCGGTCTGTAAATGCAGGAAACTTCTGGCTGATATTTTAACAAGTAAGTCAAGGATGTAAAGCACACAGTGTTGTTAAATATGACCCAGAGGCCAGACACAAATTTAAAGTATAATGTAGTTAGACTAAACATTAAATAAATCACTAGTATCTAACTAATTGGATACTGGTATTATTGACATCAGATCACCAAACCCCAAACTACATTGGTGATGTAATATTATTTAAAATTCTAACTTTATTGCCACCCCACCTCACATTACAGTCTAGTCTCACTAGACATTATTATTATTATTATTGTCTTATTATTGACATATCAGCTCTGCTCAAAAAGATGCGCTGGCAGATTTTGCCCGTTGCTTGTTCTTGCCGTTACAATAAAATCGAATCTCTTAAATCTTGACTGGATGAGATATATCAAGCACACATCATGTTCTACACATGCTGTATGTAGTATTAGTACTAGCAGCAGTTGGACTTCTCGGTGGACAGTTTTGGATCAGAATTGATGCATTATTCTTCTTTGTCAAGACATTACCCACAATGCACTCTATCCACTCTACTGTACAGATGCAGTTGTGTTATGCAAGTAATAGTTCCTGTAGTCTAGATCATCTAGCCTCTAGCTGAGATGAGGAGCAGACTATAGAAGTCTGGAAACGTCACCTCTTTCTCACTCCATGCCCCCAGATATTTTTTTCATTTTCAAACTTGTAGTCATCAGCCCCAACTGCCCCTGACTCAAGTGACATAACTTGAGGCAATTTATCAGACTGTGCACAGCTTCTCCTGGAGCAGCAAATGGCTTTATACAACTTTTTTTCACATAAGCAGTAGTACTCCCAAAGACCTGTAAACAGATATTGATATATTTAGTTCCCCTTCAATTGAAGCAGTTTCTCCCTTTTCAATGCTGGTAAATTAATTTAGCTATGAACCCATCAAAAATACTGCCCTGTTTTTAATTAAAGCCTAATGTGAATACAGGCCCTGGATATATAGGATGTTTCATGGCAATCTGTTGCAGATGGCATAATGTTGCTTATTTGCAAGGTTGACTGCAGGCTCTCTTTCTACAAGCTGGAGATTTCCATTTCATATCACATACAGGTGGAAAAGGATTAAAGGAACATGAAAAATACAGATGTGTCCATACAGGGTCACTGAATGATTTTTTTTAATGAATATGAATGATAATTAATCATATATTTTAGCCTGTTATGTCACCAGATTTAAACACCTTAAGACCTATAGAGAACACCCAACAAAGGCTTGTGGCGGTCCAACAGCTTACTCTATAATGGCGTTTCTATTAAATTGCTATCCAACTGTATGTATTTATACCATATAGACACCTGAAATAGACAAGACGCTTTCTGAAGTCCACCATTATCCCACACTCTTATAAACGTAGACACGATACTGTATAATTCCACTGTCCTAACCGTGCCCTATCAGTGCAGTAATACAGCAAACAGCGAAAAGAACTGCGTAAGTGAGGCATGTCTGACCATTGTCTTGCATGACTTTGGCAGTGTCGTTCAAGGTAATCATATTTAAGGGGCACCAATTCCCCCTACATGCCAACCTGCCCAAATCCCTGCCACCTCAATGCTACCTGCCAGTGCCAATTATCATTCAGCAATCATCATTAAGCAGCAGTGAGGAGCTTTAGACAAATAAATCAGTTACTATACGCTGCTGGGGCAGTGACGACGAGGCCTCTGATGATGATGAAACTACACAGCTTATGTAAACTTCGGTTATGCCTACTGGCCTTTTCAGGTCTCTCCCTGCACTGAGCTCCTCCTCTCTTAGTCCCTTCCTTTAAAAATCAAATTTCGCTACTCAAGTCGAGATAGCCAGTGGTCATGATCAACCCACGCAGTGGTTCAGCTGCATGTCTCCATCTGTCTACTCCTGCATGTATGTAAAAGACTGACTCATCCAGATGCACAGGCTTTCATTTTTTTTCACATGGTGCAAAAAAAGGATATTGAGCAATCAGTCATGTTTACATTAATTTGATCGTGATCCAGATTTTGAATGAATTGTGATTTTATAGTTCTACTGGATGAATGTGCTGTTTTTTATTTGTCAATGTGTGCTTGTAGATTTGTCTAGTATAATTGTTAGTGTGATAGAGACTATGTAATGGTGTTGCATGTAAATTAATGTTTTTAGTGTCTGGTGATTGTTCTGTTTCTACCTGTCCAGGGATCATCTCAGTTTGAGATGAATGTTTTTGTGCATGGTCATTGTGTAACAAAGACAATTTAAAAAAAGATATCCTCTCAGTTGCCTACCATGCTGCTGTGGAAGACATGTAGGAGGCGTCCATGCAAATTGGCTGAGGCTACATTACTACCGTGCTCAGTGTGAGACCCAGATGGTGTTCATAGCCTCCATGAGGGAATCCCTTGCTTTTGACAGGGGTTATTAACCGTCAACGATCCTTATGTGGCGGTTTGCCTAATCAAGTAATGTGTTTTTCCACTTTTAAACATCAGAGGCAGTCAAAATGGACTGTGTAAGGGAAGAAAACACTGAGAAAATGAGCAACCATTGCATAACAAATAGCAGCAAGTGAACTGCCAGTAAATGGGTGAATTTGATTTTAAAGACATGTTCATGCATGGTCGGTAAGCACAAAGTCACATGAAATAGTCCTTGTGTTAAATGAGGCAACCCATCCACCACTTACCAAGCTGCTGCTTTACCCCTATCCAGGCTATGAAATACAGGTCACATGGAAAGGATTTATTCTAGGTGGGTCAAGTAACAGAGAGCTTTGATGGCCAACAGTTGCTTTGTTAGGGAAGTGTGGGCCTCAGGATATCAAGAGACATCGCTTATAAAAGAGGGTGAAAAAATATGCTTTAATTTGAGATACCAGGCTTTAAATCTGCTGATTTACCAGATGTATATCAATGGCTACAGAAACTGCACTTAAATACATTATGGCTGTGTAACAATCACTGACAGACAGTAAAAAAGTATTAATATTTGACTGCTCTGTGCAAAAATTGGTTGTGACAGTGTCTTACATCTCAAACTCATTCTGCTTACTCTAGGACAGCAATGTTACCCTTTCCAATGCAAAACAGGATTGAAAGCTTCCGGACCTAACCTGCACCCCCCTCCCAAGTGAGACATAGTTCACCACAGAAAGTTATTTGAGTTTGGCATGTAGAAAACAGCAATGCGTTTTTCTGACTGTGTGGCCTCAGCATGCTTTGTTCAATATTAGACTATCAACTCAGACTACAGTCCAGTTTTGCTATCAGTGGTCCCAGCTCAAGCTAGCTCTGCCCAATATCGTTAGTATTCATGATTGATTGTTGACATTACATTACCTTTTAATGACATTCCCTTTGCCTTTTGAAACAAGGCTAGGTAGGTAGCAAGCTGCTCATATCTGGAGCTTACATTAGAGCACATAAACACCCATTATATTCATAGACTATATATATATAAAGATGGGCATAGTGTGATGTAACCCAGTGGTTTGCATTGGAGTTGGATTGAAATCCAGAATTGCACCTAATGGTCAGTGCCATATTTTTCATTTGGAACCAGGATCTTCCAAATAAGGTGTGTGAGGTGCTTTTCACTCTCTGCAAACACGCCACACTGTGTCAGACTGAAGCTTACTGGGAAAATCAACCAGTGCACACTTAATTATAACTTAGTAATAAAACTAAATTGTGCCAACAGTGCAAGTATCATGATCAGGTAACATTAAACTCACTAAAAAGTATGGTGTTACAGCATTCCATGAGGGCCTTGTTAGTGTAACTTTTAACCACAGTGGAGAAAAATCACTGTTTATTCTTCAAACGAAAGTTCAGGAAGTCTGAAACAGTGCATATCTCAAAGCCAGGGAGAGCAGAAAGCCAGCAAACTTTCAATCACTACTACAGATCTTCAAATCATATTAATGGATGCAATAATTGCCTAAATGATCACCAGTACAATTATTAAAGGGCCTAAATTTAGCAAGAGAAGTGAACGTATTTTAAATGGGAATCCATTGGAGCCAGGGATTTTTTGAGTCAGCATTGCACTTTAAAAGTACTACTACACTGGCTTGAGCCTCAAGCTGTAGTTGTTGCCACTGGAGTATAACCTATTATTTTAATTTTTGCTGTTGTGTTTGTGATTTAAGCATGTGGGGAAATCCCAAGCCTGACAGGCAAGAAATTACTAGATATAAGTAGCAAATTGGGGTTTCTAAATGAGGGCTCGTTACTCAGCTACCATCCAAGGAGCCTTTAGAAAGGACAGCCTTGTTGACCTAATTTGACACTTTAGAGATACAAGCTTTAAGGAGATAGAAGCCCCTATAAAAGAAGACAGTAACATTAAACTCACCATACAGGCTCCTGTGCCCTTTTTCATCTCATGCCACTATTTGGGAAAACATAAAAGTGAGGATGTCACTTTGGGTACAAGCAGACAGACAAAAGCTATAGGCCACTAACCAAGTTAAGCTTTACAGTATTTTAAGCGCCACCTTTTGTGACAGGACCTATGCCCCCTACTTTAAAACCACGGCTCCATCTCAGCCCACATTGAACCTTAATTACCTAGGGCTTACTGTTACATAATGCTGGTACAATCCTTCAACTGCGTACCCTACAACAATGGATTGCTACGGCATCATAGTGCATGACTATGCAGCTCATTGCCTTAGTTGTATTTACATGCATGTAGGATTTCCGTGTTGGCTGAGTTTGAAAAAAAGGAGGGGAGAAAGAATTTGTTTGTCAAAGAAAAGGGAATATGGTGTTATGCAACCTGAGCCTGCTGTGCATTATTCCTGGTATAAAGTGACTGTAGTGCCAGTGATTTGCAGCAAAGGCTTTACACAGTTTGCTTGCCTCAGCTAAGCCTCACACAGACAAATTACAAGAGTGCAGTGATGCCATGCAATTTCTTTGAGTATTTGTCAAGGCAAACACACACAGGATTGAAATAACGGTATGTAGCATTTAATGATAGAAGAAAACTTTTCTTTGCACTTGTTTCTTTGTCGTTTTTGCAGTTCACAATGTCTTAGCATCCTAAGTATTTCTCCCTCAGGAATTTTCACCCCTGCATTGATGTATATGTTTGTGTGTGTTTTAGAAGAGATAGGGGTGGATTGTTCAAGTGGCCAGAGGTGACAGTTGAGCTGAAGCACATGATTATTCCATACTTGTGATTGTAGGGTCTAACCCTAGCCTCTTCCACTCCTCTGCTCCTCTTAATCCACACTTTCTGCTATTCCTTTTATTCCAGTTCAAGTATGATAGATTATATCAGCATCTTTTTCTATGATCAAAACATTAAACTCTGAATACATGTGTCATTAGCCGCTCTTTGTCATTTTATGGTGCAGTCATACATCAAGGGTCCTGGGAACTGCACTAGAAACAGGGAACAAATGTTTCTATTGAACCAAAGATCACATGGTGTAGCATTCAATCCCCTTGTGGCAAGTAGAAAGAAATCCCATGATCATCGTTCTGCTTTCTGTTTTCATGGAACAGAGAATGAGTGTGTATGTGTGTAAGAAAAAGCTAGTAAGGCAGTTGCACTGCATGGCCAGTCACATTTGACAGCCCATCTATCTCAAACTCCAACCCTCCTCCTCTCATGCAGCTCCTACGTCCCCCTGGGGGCCGCTGATGGTGTCACCTAGCTCTCAGCAGTGTACAGCCACATCATCTTTAGGTATTATTGCTATTATTTACCGAGCCAATCGCTCTACTCTGCTGGCCTCGCAGCCACAGCAGTCCATCAAGCATAAATCATTTATGAGTGAGATCACTGCACCACAACAGCCACCTCCCCCGTCATGCTTCCCCACTCCCCTCACCGCCCACACACTCATATCCATAAACACACACAACCATATTGTAGAGAGTAAATCCGGACTGATCAGTTTTGATGCCAATGCTCTCTCTCCACAATACACACCATCACCATCATCATCATACTATGTCATACTTCAGGAAGCGCTACCTGAAGAACAGATCAGCGAATACTCTCGATGAACACATTATTTAAATGTATGCATGATCAATCACTCTTATTATCTGCTCCACCCCTCTCTGTCTCGAAGTCTACATCCATTTAATTACTCAATTCCCATCTTCAGGTCCCTTTCATACCAGTGCTGTGATTCTATCTTGAACCTTGTCTGACCATACACTCTTTAAGTGTCTGATCAGATTGCGTATTCCCAGGCCATTCCCATTCCTGAAGCCATTAAGGCATTTCACTCATGGCTAAATGCAAAGATGACCGCCAGCAATGCCCACAGCTCCCTATTATTAGTCAAAAGGGCTTTCAGTAGTCTCTAAAGAGTTCATATGTAGTCCTTTAGTCTGTACACATTAGCAAACATGTACAGGCAACCCTACGCAAAACATGTTCATTAAAGAGGTAAGAGGCAGATTGTTCTCTTGACACAAAAAACTGCTCTTGTGAGATCAATTACAAAGCGAGACTATTTTTTTCTTTGCTAGTAGGTAGCAGTTAGCATGTCTTTCCTGTTTCTCTATATAAAGATGTTCTTCTTTTAGCTTAGCCGGGCTCCAAGAAATACTTGTTATACCTTCACTTGATCATCATCAACAGTGTCAAACCATTATCAAGGGTATCAGGCTAATTTGGTTAAAAAGACATGGCCTATGGCTGTTATTAGCCTGGCTAGTGTGTCCGTTGGTAGCATTAGATTTTTAAAGTCACTGCTAATGAGGATTGGTTCAAAGCTGAATCAAGAATTATATGGGTCAAGTGAATAAGTGTACTTTAATGTATTGAAGTGAGTAATAATTTGATGAATCCTTTTCAGCAGTGTAGCTAAGAGAAAATTATATAACAGCCAGGCAGAACATATTTCCATCTTTTTGTATCTAAATTACTAGTGGGGACAACAGTTTTTGAAACTGATCCAGTATTGAGTGAGAGCGTTGCAGCTGGCAGCTACAAAAAATGGCTGCAATGTAATCCAATGGGGCAATTGCTCACTGGCAGTGTGCATCCACTAATCATGCTTGTTTTTGCCACTGACAGACTCAGATTGTTATTATAAGTGTCTGACAACATTATGAAAATGACCCGACAGAGAAATAAAAAGTTTTTTTTTTACCATTAACTTTGTTTGTTACTTTGTCTAAGGAAGTCTCACTCAGAGGTGGTCTCATTCTGAAATCTCACGAGGATTGAATTGAAATCAGCTAAATATTCAGCTATGATTTTGGAAGTCTTTTAAATAACTCTAAGCTATGCTTTCTGTATTCCAACACAACAAAGTCGCCACTTTTCTCTCCAACTCTGTCTTATTTGAATATTTAGCTGATTAAAAAACTCAAGATTTTTTAGAACGAGACTTTTCCAAAACAAACAGACCAGATCAAGTAAAAGTTAAGACTTTTTTTAATTTCTCTGTAGGGTCATTTCCATAATGTTATCAGACACAATTTGAGCTTGTCAGAGGCAAAAACAAGCACGTTTAGTGGACGTACATTGATGTAGCGCAATTTACCCGTTGGATTACATTACACAGTCCATTTTGCAGCTACTGGCTGAAGCAATCTTGTTCAATACTGTATTGTTGTCACCATTAGTCATTTAGACACAAAAATGTTCAGGGTTGAAACATACCAAAGTTTTCCTTCAACTGTGGTTCTCTGAATGATGGGTTGGGATTCATGTAGAGCTCAACCAGTAGTAGGGAGTTAGTACCCTCTGCACGATATTATTAATAAAACTTCCCTTAGCTTGGAAATGCATAGATAATCCATTAAAATCTGAAGAGACTATGCTGTGTAAATAAATTTGATAGGTTACTGTTAACTGAAATATTGGTATTTTACAGTGGTAAACTGTGTAAGTATGCAGAGTGAATCCACATACAGAACATAAAGTTCAAGTATAAATACCTTACAGTATTGCAAGTCTGTTTACTACCACTTTGTCTGCAGTTACATTTCTCTTAACTCATACACTGTTGGTTACTCACATGCCAGATGTTTGTTGTGGTTGGTTGACCCAGAAGACGACATGATCCAGTGATGTGAGGGGTTTGAAGAGAGTTTGCCTTTCAGTTAGTATTAATTTGTCTTGTCCCCTCCTGTCAAGGCTCCAGGACAGGATGCTGGCGTGTGTAGTGACTGGTCATCTAGTCATTGCATCCCTTGACTTTGGCACAAGGACTATCAAAGATAGTACATTCACATAACCCTCTCCTTTCCTTTTTTTCTTCTCTGCTCTGCCTTTTTTGCTATGTACACTGACTTCCCTCCTCCCTGTCTGATCGCCTTTGCTGTTCTTTCTAGGTTTCCCTCTCACTGCTTCACACTCATCTCAGCTGCCTCTCTGTGTGTGTCTCTCTCACACACACACACACACACACACACAGACACAGACACAAACGCTTGCTTGCTCGCTCTGTCAGACAGGCAGTAGGTTTGTAGGGAGCTATGCAGCTTAGGGACGGGGGGTGAGTGATAGTGGGCTACGGCATTGTGGCCTGTACCAACTGGTCACGACATGGGGGTCAATAGGATCAGTAGGAGTATAGGCTTTTAACATAATTTTTAGGAATAGACCAGGATTATTCCCCTCCCTTTTTAGCCATCACTGCTTTGCTTTGTATATTTTTTTCATTTATTCACTTTGTTGTAAGATGAAAGCTTTACTAGTGGAACTGTGGCAGGATAAGAGGTGGAAAGAGGAGCAAATAGATAAAATTGTCATAGTCCCTCAGCATATCAGGAAATAAATCTGCAGTTTACATGAATGACTTTGTAACCTGACTAAATGAAACTTATGTAATGCTATGCAATTTATTGTGTTGTATTACAATATGTCATGCCCTGTCATCTCATGCAGTGTTATGTTTATTGTTAATCTATGTTTGTTTCATTATTTCTTTATTGTTTTCATTTTAATAGTATCACTTTCTGATGAGGCATACTTATAAAAGGTTTGTAGCCTTTAATTAATGGCCCTATTAAAAGTACTGAAATTATTAAAATATTAAACTTTCATGAAGTTGGGGGACTGAAAAGAGATAGGTTAAAGAAAGAATGGTCAAAATTGATGAATGGATCCATCTAGCACAAAGTATGCAGGTATATGTCACTTCCCTGTCATTGGAACGACCACGCCACCTTTTGGATGAAAAAAAAAAACCAGCGATAATTTGGAAAAATTGCAACATGCCTATTTTGCACGTCAAACAATACGAACATTTAAAATTTAAAAAACAACAAACAAAAAACAGTTTACTTCTCCAAAGAGAGAAGGGCAGTAAAATAATAGATCACCTGCAGAGATTATGAAAATTGTAAACTGTGGGACCCAGCCAGTCAAAACATATATCATCAGATATAGCTATATCTGTTGATGTTGCATTGAAAAGTCAGTACATAGACCATACTGAAAAGCCAAGGAAATCCAAATTTAATGTTAGCCTGTAACAGCTAGCATGCTACCACTAGCTGCAGCAGGTTGGCTTTTATCATGGTGTGTTTAAACATAGGTACCAAGTAAAATGGCTTAAACTGCCTTTTGGCTGAGTTGATTGTATGTAGGATTGATTATCTTCATAATAATCTAAATTCAAGGTGTGTCTAAATGCTGCATTAACCTCTTCTCAGAGTTCCGACCTGTCTCATTTGTGTTTGCCTGTTTTTCTGTGTTAAACCTAGCATAGCATTTTTGCTACTATTAACCCAGTTAATATAGTTATTAATTATATCAACTAATAACCTGCTGTATACAGGGCTGCTGCTGGCCATTTGGGTGCCCTGAGCCTAATTGCTTTAATAGCTTTAATTTCATTATCAGTTTTACAAATCATGTTACAAATGTAAAATATATATTAAATTATAGAACAATAATAAAGTAAACCAAATAATTATATGTTCATTATCAATTACCATTATTGTTAAAATAATAAATAAATACAAATAAGAAAAATGGTACAATTAGTCTCACATAACAGAAGAAAAGTCAAAAAAAAATATACCTGTACATATAATTCAACTCAGTAGTGTCTTTAAATGACACCATCCCTGTCTGAAAGAGGCTAACATCTTTAATTCCCCCAGCTTGTAACTCATGCTTTCTTTCGAAAATGTACAACTGCTTGATTATGGCCAAGGTACCTTTTTTACATTTACTTCCCCTCTCTCTCCCACATATTTCCTGTCTTTTTCTACCTTGTCAGCTATCAAATAAAGGCAAAAATGCATTCAGCCTCGTCCAGAGCCACAGAACACATTATAAATAACCCTAACCATAACCCTAACCCTTTTCACAGGCTGACTCCCTTTAGAAAGCTAACTGATCAATATGCAAAATTATTGCCCTTTAATTGTAAAAAAAAAACAAAAAAAAAACACAGTGAATTATTTATTGATGTAAAGTTGAGCTATTAATAACTATTTCAGTTCTCAGGTTGTGGAAAATTCATTTGACTGGTGCAATTTCTCCTCCAGCATTGCTTTGTCATTTTAGCTTCATTGGGAGAACCTGTTTAATGGACAGTTTGACCACTTGCCTTCTTTAAGAACAAATTATTAACATTCACATCTACAGACTTGGTAGGCTAATTAAAGATGAGAAATCCATTACACTTCATTATTGCCTTAATAACATTTTGGCTCAATTGCTTATTAGAAGGTATTCCATTAATTATGTATTAATAGCAGAAGAAGGTCCTTGTGTCTGTGATACTTCCACCAATGATCCAACTGAGAAAATTAAAGATAAATTATATAAATTGCCGTTTGTAAATCAGATCAGATCTTTTTATAGCCTTTGTTAAAGAAGTGTCTTAATGCAACCGTGAACAACAGCATACATGTACATGTACTAGAATGCAATTATGCAGGCACGCAGACACACATACAAACATACACACAAAAAACACACACACCCCAACAAATACACACACTGGTGCAAAGGCACACATTAACTGTCACACACAAGGGGGTTAATGGGCACTTAGCATCATGGACTCTTGTAGGTCTTGACTCCCCCTTCCCTAATAAGAGGCTTCTAACAGCCAATTACATCACACTTCAGCTAGAAGAGGCAGCTCCAGTCTAACCACTAATGTTGTGGAAAGCTCATTTTCAGACTACGTAAGGAGAAAGAGAGGTATAATTATATATGATCCATGACCTGCTCTGCTTCCATCCTGATACTGTGGTGGTCCATGAAGTCTAGGATACTTCATGTATTGTTCCAGCTGCAAAAATCTATTTAGACTTCTGATCAGCATCTGATACCATATCTGTGTTCAGGGTTGATCTGCAAGCTCTATTTTTGTATAGTCAAACATTGGGGTTTGACAACAACTCATATTAGTGTTGACATTTGTCAAAGATGTCAGAGAAGATTTCTCCTGTCAGCCCTTACGAAGACACCTCATCCTCTCAAAGTATCGAGATGTCAACCTCATTGATGAATCAATATTGCCATCTGCTGGTGAAGATTGTGAATTACATTTTAGCTCATAGTTTCAAAGTACATGTTAGGTGTAGTTAAAGGCGCAACCACAATGGTTCCCTCAAAAATGCCACAACATAGGAAATATTTTGTAGCTTCCATACATGAAATTCCATAATAAAGAATCATTCAGACTGGATGTTTGGATGAGGAAAATTTTAAAATTCATTGTTTTTCTTACCAGCAACAGATCAAGTGTATCTGTGTTCCAGTTGCTTTTGATTAAATGTGTCTATGGGAAATGAAACAAAATCATCATCTCATTGCAGATTTGTATTTCTGGTTTCAGATACTCCCAGGTTTAATTCATTCAGGTGAACAAAAGGGGATTTCCAGTGTGTGTGTGTGTGTGTGTGTGTGTGTGTGTGTGTGTGTGTGTGTGCGTGTGTGTGCGTGCGTGTGTGCGCTTAACTGTGTGTGCGTGCATGCGTGTGTTTGCATGTGTGTATGTTGTGCCTGTTGCTCTCTCAGCTCTATCAGTGCTGGCTTCCTCTTTGAAACTGTGTTGTCTCAATTTTCTGCAGCATAGTCTCTGATGTGGCTTGTGAGTCATACTGTGGTAAATATACACATTTGCGCATGCACACATGCATGCACACACACAAGGACAGAGTCACAGACACATGTATTCAAATCTACACACACACTATTCATGGTCACTACAGTATTTGACACATATACATCATCAGGAAAATGGCAGTGAAATGTTAACCTGGTTTCCCATTAAATGTTAGAAAAAAGTTTAGAACAGGGTAGATGACTAAACTATAAAACAGTGCATAGTATTCCCTTTGCATTTACATAACACTTAGGATGAGGAATACATGGTAAGCCTGATGGCTTGTTGCTGGAGTTTCTCAGGTGAATAACACACAGTTAAGCCTTAGCGACAGACACATAAAAAAAGAAGTTCACATCTTCACCTCACATCTTCACAGTCGCACCAGACAGTAAAGTCAAAGCCCTCAAACTTTATTAAAAATATCACATTGTGCTGCGTGGGGATATTCTGGGGGTCACCATGGCAACAGACATCCAAGTGCCACATGCACGAACGTGCACACCTGCCTGACAGTGTTCCAAATTGTGCCTCTGAGCCTCCCTGTTAGACAGTATCTAGGTGCTGTTTGCTAAATGTAACAGGACAGAGGCGACGGTAGCAATGGTTTTGTTCTCAGATAGAGGAGCACACAGCTCTGTCAAGGTGTTAATTAGCTATTGTGAGACTAGAAAGTTGTTAGGATTGTGCTTGCTTCAGCTAAGAGATGCACAACCTTTTGTGTGAATCAAAGCTTTGTCTAGCCAGACTTTGTGAAGAATGCAAAATAGTGAGTGACAGCTTCTTTGAAGGCAGCAATGCTTTATAAATACAACTAGTGCCTTCAGTACTCTTTGTTTGTCCTTGATAGCAGAGGATCTGGCAGTTACAATATACAGTATATCTACCTGCTATATCAGCACCAAGCTCAGTACAATCTGGTATGTCTTGGTTGTGTTTTGGCTTTTTGTTGATGTGGATAAACATGTAATCTAAAAATCTGAAATTTGAAGGAGTCATAGTTCTTCGATTCTGTTATGCTACTCTGTGGACGAGCTGTGAAAGTGTGCACTTGGAAGGACCAGTTTTGGGTTAACATCATGGTTAGTACTGTTAGTTTTGCAAGTGTGTGCAGTGTCTAAATGTCTAAATGAGATCTAGTGACTCATGTGGAGAGAACAGGCTGCTTGAACTGGGTGACTGACGGTATCGGTTTGACTCGTCATGCTGTGCTTTGCCACTGATATACAACAGTGAACTTAGTATTTTCTTGTGGATATTAGTCATTGCAAGATAGAAAAAGCAAACCACACAGTAAAATGTTATCAGTGACCTATAAATATAAAGGACACATTTATTTTGTGTCTCTTGTCCACGAAATGTTAATCATGCGTGTGTGATATTGTATATCTTGTGAGTCAACACAACTGAAACTACATTGAGGTAGGCGTTAACATTGTACATAGGTATCAAAACAGTTATTAAGTCTAGAAATGTTGAATGCTACTATATTGAGAACTTGTAAAAGGGTTTATTTGGGAAGTATTGTAATAAAAAGAGGAAAAAGGTGTCAATGTGCCACAGTTTTCAAATGGCTGTATTATTTATGTCTCAGATTGTCTCCCTGGGGTTTGTGTGTGTAATGGTTCATGTTAGGAAATAAAATAGCATTTGGATGTTTCTTATCACAGAGCGTTCGTCTGCATTCATGTGCCTGTGCGTATGCGTGAATGTATGCATGAGTATGTGAGTCACGCATCACTATCCAGCCCCCCGGGCTTCGAGTTCTGACGCCCATCTTTCAGCTCCTCTACTGAACACTGAACCCAGTGAACCCTCTGCTGTTTACACTCTCCCCCTCCTCCTGCTCGCTCTGTCTCTATTTATCTCTCTCACACACTCTCATGCTCATCTATTCTCCCTCCATTTCTCTATCTTGCTTTCTCTCTCCATCTCCCTCCAGCTCCCTACAGTACATCTCTCATTCTCATGCACTCACGCTCTCTTGTATTTATAAGTCTTTTCTCTCGCAACTCTTCCTCCGTCTCTCTTTATAACGGTGCCTCTGTGTATCTACCTCTGCAGATCAAGACTTATTCAGACTCAGACAGCCTCTAACTCTATAGGGCTCAGACAGACACTCAGGGTCTCTCTGTGTTAGGGTTGTCTCTTTCAGTCTTAAGATGTGCGGCCAGTGAAAGAGACAGACAGAAAGGAGGAGGTGACAGAGGAAAGGAGCGGAATTAGAATTAAATAAGATAGAAAAGGATGTCGGTGCTTTTCACACACTTGAGCATTGTACCTGAGATGGAGACGATGCAGCCCTCATTTCCAACCTCGACCTTCTCCTGACTTGTGTGCTCTTCCCTCACCTCCCCATCTTCTTATTGCCATCATTGCCATCACCATGGTCGTCCTTCCAAATACAAACACACTCATTCCATCAGGCTGCAGAAAGT